>NC_134483.1:315722202-315739702 GCF_040206685.1 Ascaphus truei
CAGGACAAAACCCCCCATTAAAGTGTAGTGCCTTGTTTTTACATATGTGGATATCATTTTGGAAGCCTATAAAATGTATGGGGGTTTCTCACGGTTTATTTATGATGACCATTTTAGACAAAAACTGTGCGTTCACCCGAATCTGAATGGGGGTATGAAAGATGTGGATTTTTGGTTTGCAATAGTGATCCGTAACACCCTGCCCCCTTTTCAGAAAGCTGTTGGCTTACAAAGGTTCAGTGGGGTCTGCATCTCTTAGGAATTTAAACTGTTGGGCATTTAATGAATCCCACTGTAGATAGCAAAGTGCTTCTAAATTCAGACACACATGCTCAGCATGTGCAGGTAACTAGCTACCCTGCTCTTTGCTGTTCCAAACAAAGCAGTAGTGCAAACGCCCCTAATTAGGAGGTATTTGAGAAAGAGCGAGGACTCCATTGAATTAAATGTAGCCCTCTTTCCTGCTGCTCTAGAGCGACTACTAGTGCTGCATGTACCTGCTGGCTCAGCGAGATCTGGGCCTCCGTTAACTGGGAGCCTGGGGTAATATTTCTGTCTTGGCAGAGCCTCCACTTACCCAGGATCCCCAAAAAGTGAGATTCCCCTAAGCAAGAATAATGATAACACACTTCAACCTTTGACTCGTTTACTATTATGTGATAGCAGAACCTTATCTCATATTCATAACATATAGCATACATAGAACCCAGCATAGAACTGAATGACATGCAATATAACACCTGTGGCTCAGCCACTCTCCTAAAGAGAAATGTCCTTTCCCGTCACCGCGTGCACCCCACACCGTGTCCAATGATATATATATATATAGGCTCAGTCCTTTGGTCACTCAACCCAGTGTCCCCAAAGAGTCCTCCCCCAAGGCGGGATCAGCGCCTGTTGGTATCGGTGTTGGTGCACTTATTAAATACCTTCCGTCTACTCCTGCAACCGGCAACTGACTTCACAAAGGATCCGCCGATCCAGCGTAGTCTCTCACTCGAGTTGATGATGTCCAGCAGCTTGAGCCCAAACCACTGTCACCACCACAGCTCCGCGACACTGTGTCCCTAGCTGTGGCTACAGTAATGGGATACTGTAGGTGTCTCTCTATATAGAGCGTCCCTGCACCACCACAAGCTTAAGGTGACTCAGGGTATACACTGGGGCCTGAGGGGAAATCTGGCCTACGCAGGTGGGTCACTGACCCCCTGCACACACACTACCTCTCCCCTTCCTCCTCCGGTGCCCTCTGACTAGCGTGGTCTCTCCCCCACGCTTTCCTGTCTGTCAGCAATCCCTGCAATCCTATTAGCTCCCTGGCGTCAGGTGGCCTCGCTGAGACTCCTGGGTGTCGTAGTTTACTGATGAGCCTCCGGGTGATTGGCCAGCCGCTCGCGCGCTTTTCACTGCACATGCGCGACTTCCTCAGGGCCTCCCGTCGCGCATTGGTACTGCGCATGCGCGACACACAACATGGCGACGCCCTGTACTATCGGGCTGCCGCGGAACACTCCATGCACAGCCCCCACCTTCCAAATGTGCCGCAGCTCTACCGTGCGACCCTGACAGCAGTGGTACGGAGAGAGAGAGCCAGGGAACACCACTACATAAAAAAAGATACTCCCATGGCTAAATGGTTAACCAAACCATCAGAAGGCAGATTTCATTAAAGATGTGTTTTTCTCTTGGTTCTGGATTCAGTCAGTAGGAAGGCAAATATTTACTTGGGTTAATAATTGAAAATTGGTAAAAGAATACCTTGAAGTAGTACAGCAAAAGTTGGAAAGGGAGCTATTTTTGAAGGGTCCATTTCTCAGTCTTTTGCTCAGTTTCCCTTGTCCCCTTTTGGTATTGTCCCAAAAAACGGAGCTAAGCTCCTTCAGGTTAATACATCTCTTCTCTTATCCAACGGGAACATATATTCAATGATGGTATTAATAAAGATCTTTACAGTGTTTTATATCCTTTGTTTTATCAGGCAATGGAGGTGGTAATGGGCACTGCTAGCTAAAACTGACAGACTCAACATATTGTTTTTAAACCTGCTTGGTTTTCAGTTTCAGGGGATGTTTTATTTTGATAAGTGCTTTTACTTTTAGAGGCTAAGATATTTGAGGTACCTTTACCGGTTGAAAAAAGACACAGAGTCCCTTTACTAATATATGTTTTCTTGGAATTGATATTGACACCATAGCTATGGAATTTCACCTGCCAGCGGATGAATTACAGAGACCGCAGGCAGTGGTGACTGAGGCATTAGCTTTAAAGAAACCACATCTAGAGCATTTGTAATCTTTGATGGGTCACCTAGCCTTCACTTCTTGTTTTATTGGTAGGGTATTTTCAAGCTGCCTTGCAGCAACCTCCGCTGGAATTAAAAACCCTAATTGGGAGGTAGTTTTGGTTACAGCTTGGATCATATCCAGGTAATATACTTTGTCCAGTTATAGATTTCTTTAAATTAGGGCTCAGAGCCAAGGACCCCTCTTCTTACCTGCAAATCATATTCATCTGACTAAGGTTCAGTTCAATCATTTTTCGGGGCCTCTTTGAAGGAGTTGGGAATGGTTGATAATAAATTCAGTTCATATTCATTTTGCCTAGGTGTGGCTACATAAGTGATAAGGATAGGGATAAATAATTTACTAATAAAGAAAACCTATCGCTGGGAATCTGAATATCTCAAACTATACATAAAGTCTAATCTGATTCATAATTAATTTGTGTTTCATATGTGCTACAGATCATCAGAATATGTCCATTTTGGATTTTGTCATTTTTTGTGTCCACTAGCCAGGCAAGAGAGAGGAACATTGCCCCTATAGATGCAATCTTGTTTTTTCAGCTGACAGGCACCTTATCAAGTGGTTAGGACACATGGGTTTAAGATGGAAGGATATTCTGATTGAACTAATGCTACATATTAACAAGTTTGGGTTTCCTAATGGTATTTTAATTGCCGAAGGAAGTAATGATTTGTGTAATATGCAAACGTTAGAGCGGATCCATGTAAAAATAAGGAACTTGGTCCAGGTGTCTGTGGTCAGAAGTCGTTCCACATTTAAGATGGTCAGTTCTAAAAGAGTGCAAACCTTTAGAATGTTGCAGAAAGAAGTGGAACAAAGCTAATGGGATCCATAGTATTCGGGTATTATAACTAGACATGTGGATCTTGAAGGTGGTAGTGATGGCCTCTATAGACAGGACCAGGTACTTCATTTGTCTGAGATCGACCTTGATAGCTATAACTTAGGGATTCAGGCGAGAGGGGAGAGAGCATTGGACCAGGGACAATTTGAGGTTTCAAAGAGCATTGGGAGTGGAGGAAGTTTCTAATGGTTTTAAAAGCTGTTTCAGGATTAATTGATGAGGTTCTGATTTGTTATGATGTTTATTGTTAGGTTTTGGTTCTTGTATCAAGGCAGGGACTTTGCTATGTATGTTTCACTGTTTATTTCTTGTCTGGGAGGCGAGAAGTTAATGTCATATATTTGAAATAAAATAGTTGTATTACAGTCTGGTTCACTTTACATACATTGTGCTGTGGCTTTATTACCACCACATGTATTTGTATCCTGTGTATTTATAATGTGTTATTGTCACGGGAGACCAGTACTTTTAACACTTTTTTGACATCCGGGATCAATTCACTAGACAGAACAAGACAGTAGAATAAAATTAGGTTTATTCGGGTAAAACCCGCAGACATACAAATGATACACAAGGTACAGAAAAAACACACTTAGCTGGGGCTCTGTGGGGAATTTCTAGCCTCAACTAGGTGCAGGGTGCCCGCTTCGGGAAGGCTTACCCTGTCCGTCTCATGTCCAGGAACACACAGTACTCTTTTCGGGAGAGCCGCGGTGCTTGCCCCACTTCGTTCTCTGCTCAGAACTTGGCCGCATCTTTAAAACTTGGTCTCAGCTAGGCAGGCTTCTCTGGCTAAAAACAAAGCCGGTTGCTCTGCTATTCATAACAGAGCAACTTTGAAAAGCCCGCCAGCGCCTCACTGACCCAAGCCACAAGATCGTCTGGTTCTCTGATCGGCCAGTCCCCTTACATAGAACCCGCTGTTCTATATTTAACATGGAGAAGAAGCCGGTGACCAATCAGAGAACGAATCGTAACTGTATCAGCGAATCAGAACTTGGGGCTCGTCTGGCTGTATGCAAGTGGGAAATTCGAACTGGACAAAGGGAATCATGCCTACCAGCAACGGATTCCCAATGCCAGCCCATACTGCCCACTGGGTAGGCTCCACCGGTACTCCACCCTTTCCCGCTCACCAAACGTTCAAACACCTCTCGACTTCCCAAACCTCTTTGATCCCCGATCTCTATGCAGCCATCCCGGCTCCTATTTAGATTACCAGGACTGTCTGTGTAGAGATGTATATACATTTTATAAACATATTAAACTTATGGGAACATAATACACATAGGGGAAATGGGACTGGGATGCTTGGGACCGAAAACCAGGATTTTGAGCAGCCTCGATATAATTCACTGGCGTACCCGCAGAGCCTGCCTGCTCGTTGGGTACAAGTAGATGATTATCGGTATCTGTCATGAGAGGAGGTGGCTGGCCCGGTAATAAAGGGGTTACACCCCAGCTGGCCACCCCTACCCTCGTGTGGGAGGCGAGGGGTTAACCATAATAATGGTCAAGTGTGTTTTTATGCCCCTGCCTCAATACCAAAATGTATGTATCTGATTACATGTGTTTTGTACCCTTACATTGTATGCACCAAACACATACACTGGGATCAGGTCGGGATGGAAAGGGTTAACCGTGTGTGTATATTTATGGCCCTTTGCTCTCCTTCCCGCCTTTTTAACCCCCATTTGCAGCCTGTCACATAGGTCGCCATTGGAGCTCCATAGAAGTCTATGGAGATTTCAAGGTTTTGGGCCCGATATCGAGAAAGATCAGCATGTTGCGCCCGAGAGGAGAAACAGCGCAACAGGGTCCGACAGGCAATGGCTGCAAGAAAGGGTCGCGCCCGCCACGTGGGTCACCGCCATTGACCACAATGGCGGAAAAAAGCCGCTAGGTTAAAACGGCTATGTGTAAAACTGTATAAATTTGAAATCTCCGGTTCGGTGATAGCTGGAGAGCTGGAATTTGGCCATCAGGTACTGTAGTCATGCTTCCGGCATGATTGCATGGCAATTTCCAGCCCTCTCAGTCTAACCGAGCGGAGAATATTTCAGTTGTAAAGTTACGGTCAACACCATTGGCCGCCATGAGGGAAAAAGCCGCTAGGTTTTAAAACACCAAGTGTAAAATTGTGTAAACCTGAAACCATTATCTCCGGTTCGGTAAGGGCTAGAGGACTGAGATTTGGCCACCATGCAGTCATAGCTCCAGCATGATTGCATGGCAATTTCCAGCCCTCTCCGACCAACCGAACGGACTATAGATAACTTTGTAAAGTCTGGTTGCTGCCATTGACTTCAATGGCAGAGTGAAATGCACTGATTTCCCATTGACTCCAAAGCGGAGAAAACCCCATTGTTCCCTATGGGGAATTAAAGGTGAAAGTTGTAATTCCGGTTCGGTGGGTCGTACGAAGCTGAGATTTCGCCACCATGTAAAGTCACCTCCGGCATGAGGACATGGCAAATTTGAGCCGTCTCGGACCCACCAAACGGATTATATTTAGGTATAAAGATTGTGAAATATATACTGTATTTTATGCCTACTGTAAAGCCCGCAAAAACTACTGGCCGATAAGGTATGCTAATGGCCAGGGGGCGACAGTGTGTCTACAGTAAGCCCACTGAACAAAGGCTCCCTCACCCTGATTAAGTATTCTAGGCCGGAGAAGAGCAGGACGTGGGTACTTGTGTAAAGTGTTGTGCTTCACACCTCTGGTTGGAGTTTCCCGGGCCAGAATCCCAAATAGCAGACTAGGAGACGCCAACCTTTTAGTGTGGGGTTCAGGAAATGGGACACTGACTAGAGGATTGTGCGCATGTGCCAGCTACCTGGGGGCAGGTACCAAAGTGCTTCCCATGTTAGCTGGCAAAGAGCAATTGGGTGCAGGTAATTGTCATCCAATACCTGAGACCCAATGTTAGGGTATAGAGCCAAAATCACATAAAAACGATGGTAAGCTCTACGCCCAGTGTCTTTCGTGTCTTTATTTTGTATCCTGTATTGATGAACTGCTAACCTGAATCCTGGTTATTTCATTGTCCCTTCCCTAAGTAAGTGTCTATATTCCGTTTGTTATTTGTCCAACATTGTGTGTCCACCTGTCTTTTAAGGAATAAAATCTCTTTATTATATCACAGTCGCATTCAATTCAACTCAGGTATTTGGCGTATATTATAACCCTGTAAGCTACCGTGACAGTATCTTTACCCCCTGACCTCCTACACAGGTTTTAAATACATTTTCACCCAAATATCCCCCTTGAAACTCCCACACCCCACATCCCAGGTTTATTACATTACTGAAAAGGTTATAACATAACAGGGCAGTTTTAAGATAATCAAAAAATGGGGGGGAAAGGAGAACAACAAAATGAATGTGTCTCCTAAAAGAATTCACTATAATGCACTCCTACTTAATTTAAAATTTAACTTTTAATATATTTCCATAAAACATATGTTACCAAAAGCGTCGTGTATAATACATTAAAAATAAATTAAATTGGCATTAACTAGCGTCTGTGTCAGTGAATGTGTGTTAGAGTGGTCTCAAACAACAATTAGTAGTAGAGGCTTCTAGACACAGAACGCTGCTTGGTCAGGGTATAAACCCCTCTGGGGCACCTATGAGATCAGGTACACAATTATTATTAAATAAATAAATACACGTAGACACTCAGTGACTAAGATGTGTCGTAAGGCTCCAGCAGTCCTGCTTGGTTTGTAAACCACAGTGCACAGAAAGATGTTAGTTGTACATGTATTGCCAACCAATATATATTAAAGTGCTACTGATAGTATGGTGATGGAGGGTAGATGATTCATAGCTTAGTGAAGCAAATGTTCACAGCATATTAATCATTGAATCATTCTACAACACACTCCAAATGGTTAAATCATATAAAGAGCAGGAAGGCTTGCACACTGAGTGTTAGTCCCTTTGTCAAATTTGTCCCTGAGGAAGCTCCTTTGCTGGAGGGAAACGCGCGTTGGACGCGCCATGTTGTCAGTCTCCTACTTGGAGCTGCTTTTATGTAGTGTTTTGTAGTCTACCTGGCTTTATCTATGTAGATCTGAATTGGGTACTTTACTAACACTCAGTGTGCAAGCCTTCCTGCTCTTTATATGATTTAACCATTTGGAGTGTGTTGTAGAATGATTCAATGATTAATATGCTGTGAACATTTGCTTCACTAAGCTATGAATCATCTACCCTCCATCACCATACTATCAGTAGCACTTTAATATATATTGGTTGGCAATACATGTACAACTAACATCTTTCTGTGCACTGTGGTTTACAAACCAAGCAGGACTGCTGGAGCCTTACGACACATCTTAGTCACTGAGTGTCTACGTGTATTTATTTATTTAATAATAATTGTGTACCTGATCTCATAGGTGCCCCAGAGGGGTTTATACCCTGACCAAGCAGCGTTCTGTGTCTAGAAGCCTCTACTACTAATTGTTGTTTGAGACCACTCTAACACACATTCACTGACACAGACGCTAGTTAATGCCAATTTAATTTATTTTTAATGTATTATACACGACGCTTTTGGTAACATATGTTTTATGGAAATATATTAAAAGTTAAATTTTAAATTAAGTAGGAGTGCATTATAGTGAATTCTTTTAGGAGACACATTCATTTTGTTGTTCTCCTTTCCCCCCCATTTTTTGATTCACTTTTCAGTTCACAGTTTGCACCCACTTTTTTGGATTACCATTCATTCACCTATTATTTGCTTCTATTGGTGTGGTTTTGTGATCACTCCCTAACTCTAGTGCTTTTTCCAGTTTTAAGATATACACACAGTGTCCCTGGCTTATAGTGCTTCTAAGCTACCAGGGACCCACGATTTTCAGGGGTAACCAGTCGGGCTTCATCTTTATTATGAAGACTGGCTACCCCTACTGTCACACCACCCCCCTTAAGAAGAAGGCCCTGGGGCAGTCACCACATCAAGTGGCTTTCCAAGCATCCTGGAGGCTCGTTGGTCACTGGGTATGTCCTGTCGGGAGAGACCATACACATTGCCGTGCTCAATTCCCTTCTTGTGCTAAATAGTAAAATCTAATTCCTGCAGGGCAAGGCTCCAGTGGAGCAATTTTCCATTCTCCCCCGACACCCTCTGTAACCAACTTAGGGGGTTGTTATCAGTGATAACAGTGAAGGCTCTTCCATAGACGGAGGGTTGGAGCTTCTTTAATGCCCAGACAATGGCCAAGCACTCCTTTTCGACGTGCTATCACAGCAGAAGTACGTGAACTATGAGCCGCTATAACCGCTGTGCCTGTTTGAAATGCTGTGCCTATGCAAACTGCTCCCTGTGTACCCCTTCCGGAAAAATTCGGGGGGGGGGGAAAAGAAGAATTCCTCAACCAATGTAGACTTCTATTTCAGCTACAGACCACCATATATAATACCGACAAAGCCAAGGTGGGACTAATTATCACCCTGCTCAATGATGAGGCACTTGCTTGGGTCTCCCCTATGTTAGAACAGGATAGCCCACTTCTAAGGGATCTGGAGGGATTCATCGAAGCCATGAGTCTGATTTTTTTTATGACCCAAACCGTGGTGCAACGGTGAAGCAACTCTGAACAACCTTCGTCAAGGAGGCGCTCGGCAGCTGAGAACACGCTGAGTTCTGCAGATGGGTTACCGATACTGAGTGGAATGAGGCCGCTCAGAGATATCACTTTCGTCAGGGTCTCTCTGAGCAAATTAAAGACGAACTGTCCCAGGTTGTGCCTCCAGAGGGGTTTGAGGAATTTGTCCATTTATGCATTTAAATCTATCTCAGGCTTAATGAAAAACAGTTGGAGAGACAGGGTTTATGCCAAACAACCCCGGGGTAAGAGATGCTAGCACCCCAAGATGTTACAGGGAGTCTGAGGTGGAGTCGCTGCCAGTTAACACATTGCAGGGACCTATTTCAGCTGGAGAAAGAAATACACACCGAACAGATCTCTATTTTTATTGCGGAAATGAGGGACACTATCTCGCTGATTGCCCGAATAAGTCCAGGCGGTCTTCTTTCCAGAGCCTTAGAAGAAATCAGCTAAACGCCATTTCAAAGTCTGTTTTCTCTGCTTCTCAAAGTAAAGGTAACCTCCTTCTCTACATCCACACCTCCTGGTCCCTATTATAATCAAGGAGGGAACACATAATTTTTCAACCACAGTAATGGTCGACTCAGGGGCGGCAGGGAATTTTATGGCCATAGAATTCGCCAAGAACCATTCGGTACTTTTTATAACCAAGGAATCGCCAGAAAGGATGGAAGTCATTGACAGTTCTCCTTTGAGCTGTGGACCTGTTACCCATGAAACAGGTAATTTAACACTAATCATAGAGCCCAATCATCAGGGGAATATTTGATTTAGTCTTATTCCTTCACCCTTTTTCTAGTGATTCTGGAAATTCCTTGGCTCATGATCCACAACCCACTAATTGACTTGAAGACCAAGATGCTCACGTTTCCCTCAAAGCACTGCCAGCTAGCCTGTGTAATGCTGTGCTCACCACAAACAAGACAGGACCCCGGTACTGAGGTGGGAATGGGTAAACCCACAGCTACGGGTGCACGTCTGGAGAGTGGATGGTCGGGGTAGCCGGGAGTGATAGGAGATGTAAGACTAGTCTTTATATTTGCCGAGGTCAGAGGTTGGAGTCAGTGGGATCATAGTAGTCTGGGCGCCGAGGTCAGAGGTAGGAGCCAGAAGGATCGTAGAAGTCCGGGTGCTGTGGTCACGGTTGGAGAGATGCGGAAGGTCAGAGGTAAGCCGTGGGCAGTAAGCCAGAGGTGCAGAGTACAAGGGTCAAGCTGGGTCAGTACACAGGAAGTTAACAAGACAAGACAAGGTGAGGCAAGACAAGGAACAGGATGTGATGAACACAAGGGTACCAGGAATTATGCTCAGCCAAAGTGCCAGTGGCACAGCTGAGCATATATGGGGAAGAGCAACCAATGAGGCAGAGGGAGGAGCGGAGGTGTGGCTTCTGCGGAGGCAGGGATAGGTAGGAGATGCAAGACACATACTTTCATCAGCAAAACAGAATATGGACATTTTTTTTATCCATCTTGATTCTATTGGAGAATCAATTGCTGTTAATATTAACAGAGGGTTTATATACCTACATGTGTATATTTAGATAAGATAATATCTTAGTATATATCAACTTTGGTAATGGACAGGACACCTACAGACTTACTGATTCTGAAATTGATTCCCACTGAGTTTAACCAGAGGATATATCCAATAAGGATTAAGCAGCTCTATCAAAGAAATGTTGCATTAGTTTTTTGATTATTTTTAATTGCAGATTGCAGATCTTTTTATGTATTTAAATGTCTGCTTGCTCCCTGTTCACAACTCCTTGACAAAGCGTCTTACGGGCGTTAAACATGTAGGAGGTGTTCATGGAGATTGACGTTTTTGTCCACTAAAGCCTTTCTATTTTTGACTGACCTGGGTGCTGTTTTAATTTTGGATCCTGTCGCCCAGTTGCTGCTCCGGATATTCCTTCTTTGTTTCTTGTCCAGTTTCTTAAAATAACAGAATAAAACATAAAACAGAAATCCCTATATGTTACATTACCATAGGTCAGGATTTTCACCCGGAGAGGTCACTGGCACAGGAATGAGACTTCACGTATTTGGTCCAAAACACACCTCTGTTGAAATCGACTATTTTTTTCACAATTGAAACAACATAAGCCCACCCTTGTCATAAATCAGCTGTGAGATTGACAGTTTTATGACAGTAAAAAAACTTCTTCTAAACCTCTTCCTTACGTTTTGCCTCAATATATAAACGTACGCATAACTTCCCTTCTCTAGTACCTAGACACATGTGAGTCACATCAATAAATTCAGGTAGTCAAGCCGAATAAGCCAATATAAATGTTGGCACAGATTTGGAGCTCTTATTTTAAGATGGCGACTATTCGCGTTACAGGCCTGATTGGTGTGAGATATTTGTGAGCAGCACCACCGACAAGGGGGTGGGGGTGGGGAGATAGCCAATACAAGTGTCCCGGGCCCGGTGACTATGTAGTGACTACAATGTAATGCTTCTGAGTAGTCTTGAATCAGAAACTATAGATGAAGAATTCATTGTAACAAATATAGGATATAAAGATTTTAGAAAAAGATCTGCGTTTATGCCCCAGATGTCAAACCTTTTAGTGTGGTGTTCAGGAAATGGGACTCTGACTAGAGGATTGTGCGCATGTGCCAGCTACCTGGGGGCCGGTACCAAAGTGCTTCCCATGTTAGCTGGCAAAGAGCAATTGGGTGCAGGTAATTGTCATCTAATACCCGAGACCCAATGTTAGGGTATAGAGCCAAAATCACATAAAAACGATGGTAAGCTCTACGCCCAGTGTCTTTCGTGTCTTCATTTTGTATCCTGTATTGTCTGATGAACTGCTAACCTGAATCCTGGTTATTTCATTGTCCCTTCATTGTCCCTTCGCTAAGTAAGTGTCTATATTCCGTTTGTTATTTGTCCAACATTGTGTGTCCACCTGTCTTTTAAGGAATAAAATCTCTTTATTATATCACAGTCGTATTCAATTCAACTCAGGTATTTGGCGTATATTATAACGCTGTAAGCTACCGTGACAGTATCTTTGCCCCCTGACCTCCTACACAGGTTTTAAATACATTTTCACCCAAATATCCCCCTTGAAACTCCCACTCCCGACATCCCAGGTTTATTACATTACTGGAAAGGTTATAACATAACAGGGCAGTTTTAAGATATACACACAGTGTCCCTGGCTTATAGTGCTTCTAAGCTACCAGGAACCCACGATTTTCAGGGGTAACCAGTCGGGCTTCATCTTTATTATGAAGACTGGCTACCCCTACTGTCACACCACCCCCCTTAAGAAGAAGTCTCTGGGGCAGTCACCACATCAAGTGGCTTTCCAAGCATCCTGGAGGCTCGCTGGTCACTGGGTATGTCCTGTCGGGAGAGACCATACACATTGCCGTGCTCAATTCCCTTCTTGTGCTAAATAGTAAAATCTAATTCCTGCAGGGCAAGGCTCCAGTGGAGCAATTTTCCATTCTCCCCCGACACCCTCTGTAACCAACTTAGGGGGTTGTTATCAGTGATAACAGTGAAGGCTCTTCCATAGACGGAGGGTTGGAGCTTCTTTAATGCCCAGACAATGGCCAAGCACTCCTTTTCGACGTGCTATCACAGCAGAAGTACGTGAACTATGAGCTGCTATAACTGCTGTGCCTGTTTGAAATGCTGTGCCTATGCAAACTGCTCCCTGTGTACCCCTTCCGGAAAAATTCGGGGGGGGAAAAAGAATGTATGTGTCCATATGAGACAATTTAGTAGACAAAACAAAGGCTGGCTATCACATTTATCATGAAGATGTCTTCTATAACTTACAGGCTCTCCTTATTTTAACTGTACAAGAACAGGAACAAGTTAAAAGCTGACTTGACTTGAACATCTTCACGTTTCTAATTGCCTCATCAACTTCTGATCCATAATCTATACCACGGGTGGCTAACTCCAATCTTCAAGTACCACAGGTCAGGTTTTAAGGATATACTGTATCTGCTTCAGCACAGGTGGCACAATTGTTGACCGAGCCACTGACTGAGCCACCTGTGCTGGAGCACGAATATCCTTAAAACCTGAACTGTTGGTGGCCCTTGAGGATAGGAGTTGGCCAACCCTTGTCTAGATTGTAAAAAAAAGTAGGGGATATGTCTGGGGACGATATGTCGTGGGTAAGAGAAAAAACACTGGAGAGGATGAAGAGTTTTCATTTGTTGTGTGGCTGCCGCCAATTAAATTAAGTTTTGCACTCTCATTTCAGTGGGAGACCCCTTATATATATCTATAAACTGCAGAAAGGTGCACCACGTTGACGTCACTCAGTCACCTCAAATGTAGCAGAGTGATAGGTCTTAGACTCACACTGCGGCCTTAGCAAAAGATTGGTCTCAATTATGTAAATATGAACAAGTGGGTGCTGTGTGGTGGTTTTGCAAATAGAAGAAGTGAAAGCACGAAGTGACAACATATAAATGCAAGAAAACCCATATAAGGATTTTATATTCAGCTAGGTGACACTTATTCCCATTGGTAGGTATAGGGAGTGACAGAAAGCACCACCAATGTAAAGTAATGTATAAATATGTATTGGTGCGAAGGGAACAATAGAGGGACCCCTTATAATTCCCAAAACCTAAATAGTGTAGATATGGGGTTCCCCGCACTCATTATGTAAAGCATCAAGCAACATTTTTTGTACCAAAAAATATATTTTACTATGACTAACAAACACATACAATGTGCTATACATAATTTGTACATAAACAGTGTGAGCAAAAAAATAGAAAAAGACATAAAAACACAGAAAGAGTGCATTCATTTTTTTATTAAACAGATGTTACTACAAAAAAGCAGACACCCTCCATAATAATGAACAGTATGGACTTATGGCAATGTACACATTTACCACCAAAAAATTTGCACCCCCCCAATATGAATTTCTGGTTGCGCACCCTGACTGTCTCCATGTTTCTTTTCTTAATATTTAATTTTTCCCCAATAATTGGTCTAATCTGAATAATCAAATTAATCTTTGGCTTTGAACTGCGTTTAACTAGTATAATATACATCTGTAAATTGAGCACTTTGTTGGCTTTAAAAAAAAAAATACTTAAGGGGACATGGCTTGGCATCTGACTGCATGGACGCAGGTTGCTGAGGATCTAGTTCAGAACAACATACAAACTTTCAGCCCTAAAAACACTCCACACTAATCGTCAAACCGGCACAAATTAGCCCTGGCACACTAATATGCCCAAATCTAAGAAAACCCAACACCGGGATGTCCCGGGCTTCTTCCGTAAACAAAAAAACAGAAAGTGAATCCCTGTACATTCTAGTTAATAATTTAGTTAAACCCTTTGGATTTTAATGCACTTCTTCCACTTTTCCCATTGGGCTATGGTGAAAAATATACATTTTAAACCTGTCTGTATGACAAAGGAGACTCTTGGTTGCACCTTTTGAACAAATCATGACAAGCCTGCTAACCAACGTCAAAGTAATAAATGGTAGCGAAATACGTGAAATATGCCCTGAAGGTTTCAATAAGTAAAGCATATGCTTCTGTGACTTAGTGCAGTTAAAAACTGGCATATACCAGTAAAAAATACTCACATATAGGCAAGTCTTAAGACACTCGGTACTTGTGAAGTGGAAAGCGACGAGCTTGGCACAAGATGGTGCCTTATTATGAGGAGGGTGAACCCAGGTGATTTGAATAGGCGCTAAGATCCCCACAGATAACAAGTGCACATGCAACAAATCAAATTTGAATATAATGATGTGTAACCAAAAAGATACTTCTCAACCTTCCAAGGAATATGCAAGGATTCCCTACAGAAGCAGTCTTGTTTCGGGGTGGGAAGGGAGCGATGAGATCAGGAACACACCATGAACATAAAGAAAATAAAAACAATAATAGTGCAGTATATCAATGCAATTGGAGCTTAGTAGATGTCTTGGCTCTGTAGAAATTCCTACTTACAACAAGTGTAATAAAAACTGGCAGTGGTCTGACTCAGTCAGTGTTGGTGAAGGTATATCCCACACAGGAAGATACATTTTGGCTCGGTAGAATTTCAGAACAAACTTCTTGCAGATATCTTTTGCTCAGATCCAGATGAGATGAAGTATATATGAAATATATAAACGGACCAATGGTATAGATTGCACAGACACTTTTATCGCATATAAATAGAATAGGAAATGTACTTACAATAAGTACAATGATTTGTACACATAACGGTTTCGTGAGACAGTTGAAAAGCTGATCCTGGATGGTGAGAGTTTCTCCCGTCCTCCCGCAACTCCAACCTCGCCGCCGATGGATGGCGTCTGACGTCACTTCCGGTAAAGGGGTGACGACATCCGGTTGAAGGCGATAGCGACGGACAGCAATGGATCAGCAGTAGAACTCGGTCGTCTTCACTTCGTGGGCAGCTGCAGCAGACTGACTTTCTCAAGCTCTACGCGTTTCGTTGTACATAGACAACTTCCTCAGGAGAAGATTAACTTCCCTTAAGGGTGGGTCCTATTATATAGTGTCACTGATTGCTATCAATTAACAATTCAATTGAAATAGCTAATCTTCAAATTTAGAAATAGTATATTAACCCGCAGGTTTGCCTATAAATGAGGCACATCACTCTGCGGTTCAAAAAGACATACTAAACATATAATAAATTTATTCATACAAAATACACATGAACTTAAAAATCAAATACAAATATTAACTAAAAATGGTGATTAAAAAGACTTATCATTTAATTACAATATCGTCGCAGGAGGAGAGAAAGTAGACAAAAGAACGGGTATTAGTAGAGATTAGCACAGATAGATAAAATAGCTAAAAACCTGATTTAGCATATAGCTTAAAAAACATCTCATTTTAGCTTAAAATTCGGCAAGGAGGATAAAAAAACTTATGAAGTTAAAATTACTAATAGATTGAATAATAAATTTCTAAAATATTAAAAAATTATTAAAATAACTCAAATGATCTGGATAATATGTGGATATGTACCAATAACACATAGGTAATGGGAAAAAGGGGAGGTGGGGGGGGGGGGGGGGGAAAGGGAAAGGGGGGGGTAAAGGGTGGAGGGGGGGACGGGGAGGAAAGAATGGAGGGAAAGTAATGGTATAAACTAGGAGATAAGGAACGGTATTATTTCAAACTCTGAGTTAAGACCATGAGGAATTAGTGTGTTTAATTTATGTATCCAATACATTTCTCTCTTACTCAGGTCTATCTCTCTACTCCGTCCCCTCCAATGTTGTTTCACATTCTCAATTGCAATAAATTTAAGACTGTCAGGATTGGAACTATGGTACTTGGCATAATGTTTTGATACACTGTGTGTTAGAATTCCACGTCTTATGTTACTTAGGTGTTCAATAATATGTGTCCGAATTGGTCTTGTGGTCTTCCCTACATATTGTAACCCACACGGACACTGTAGGACATATATAACAAAATCAGTATAACAGTTGATATATTGTTTTATTTTAAATAATTCTTTACTGTAATTGCATATAAAACTTTTTTTATCTGGCTGTTTATGTTTACAGGCCTTGCAGGATGAACATCCATAGAACCCCTCTATATTTCCAAACCAACCTTTGTTGTTAGTATCCAGTTTTTTAAGTGCACTTGGGGCCACAATATTTTTTATATTCTGTGCTTTTTTAAAAATAACTTGTGGGTTTTCTGGTAATATTTCACTTAAGATAGTATCAGTTTTAAGAACATGCCAGTGTTTCCGTAAAATTTTATTAATATTAATAGCTTCTTTATTATAAGTCGTTAAAAAAGCAGTATCAAAATTGTTTTTGTTCGATGTTAAGACTTTTTTTGGTTCTAAAAGATCTTTTCTTTGCAGTGATCTTGCCTTATTCAATGCCGTATCTAAAGTATCTTTATTATAATTCTTTTGTATAAAACGTGTTTCTAAAATTTTACATTGTTCATTAAACATATTATCATCAGTGCAATTTCTGCGTATTCTTCTATATTGGCTATAGGGTACTCCATCCATCCATTGATGGTGATGACAGCTAGAACGTAAAATAAAATTATTGCTATCCACACTTTTACTCTAGCCACGCCCCCCGTGTACAGCTGCAGACCCGCTCCTGCTCTCACACTCCACAGCTGATCACAGGCAAAGATCACAGCCTGCACCAGTCACAAGGCGCTCCACGGCACCCCCCCCCCGCTCTGCCTCCTTCCCTGATTGGTCCCTCCATTATGTATTTATTTAATTTTAATTTTATTATTTGTTTATCTTCATGATAGTTCAATTCCACCATTATCAGCATCCATTTTACATTGTTTGAGTGATATGTTTAACATAACCACTATATATATGATAAAGAACAAATTATATAATACTTAAATATTTGCAATATTGTTTATATTGTATACAATTTATTGGTATTACTATATGAACATATGTGTACATCATATTATCATTATAACTTCGTTACCATTCAGGTTTATGTAAGTGCATATTCATCTTCAATGTATAACTATTGTTCATTAGGTCCTAAAGATTGGGATCTATATATACATGTATATGAACCTGAATTCTTATTCCTCCTTCCACAATTTTGAATATGATTTCCAAGTGCAAAGGAATTATTTATCATATATGTGGGTTGCTGCACATTACTTGATTTTGTTTTTAATTTGGTTTTAACCCTTCATGTTGATTTTTTCTGTTATCACTGTTTTCTGTTAT
>NC_134483.1:315744702-315787376 GCF_040206685.1 Ascaphus truei
TGTTACACACTGAACAATTCATACACCGGAAGTTACCCTGTTTACCGCCTTCTAGGAAGTGGGGCGTATGGTAGTGGTCCTTGTTGTCAGCATGTATCAAGTTGTCTGATAAGTTTCTCCCTCTCCTATAGGCGATCAAGGGGGGTGTCTGACAACTAGCTGCTAACACCTCATCATTCTGCAGCAGGTGCCAATGTTTCCGGATAGTAAATCTGACAAAATTACTGGCCCTATTGTATGTGGTGGAAAATACAATGCGTTTCTCATCCTTAGTCGCCCTATTAGGAATCACCTCTCTGTTAAGGGCTGCATCAAGCACTGCCGGGGTATATCCCCTTTTAGTGAACCTTTCACGAAGGTCATCCATGGCCGGTGCTAGTTTGTCCTGTCGACTAGTGATCCTAGAAACCCTCACTTTTTGTGAGAAAGGCAGGGCATTGATGAGGGATGGGGGATGGTGACTGTCGGCACGTAACAGGGCATTTCTGTCAGTATCTTTTCTGTAAAGGTCTGTGTGGAACTCACCATTTTCTTGGGAAATCAGGACGTCTAGAAAGGATAATTGCTTAGAGCTCCAGACATTAGTAAGCTGTACAGGAGAAGGGAGATGGTGTAAATAATCAAAAAATGACAATAACTGGTCCTCCGTACCTGTCCACACAAAGAACAGATCAATATATCTATAATACCCAATTATGTATTTATAGTATATTGATGCATATATGTACTTCTCCTCAAAATCTACCATAAATAGGTTGGCATATGCGGGCGCCATGTTGCTGCCCATCGCAGTTCCCTTAATTTGCAAAAAATGCTCCTTTTCAAATTTAAAATAGTTTTTATGAAGAATGAAGTGTAATAGGAGCAAAATATATTCAGTGGGGACTGTCGCCTGGTAATGGGCAGATAAAGCAGTTTTTACTATATTTAAGCCATCCTCATGAGGTATAATAGTATACAAGCTGGAAACGTCCATACTGACCATTATATGGTCAGTACCATTGCGTGGAATATCTTTGAGTTTGGTTAAAAAGTCAAAGGTATCCTTTACGTATGACCGTGCTTTTTGTGCTATGGGGTTGAGGAATGTGTCAACATATATGGCTAATGGCTGATTAAGTGAATGTATAGCTGCTATTATTGGTCGCCCTGGAGGTAATTGGAGATTTTTATGTATTTTCGGGAGGGTGTAAAACAGTGGGCATTTGGGATGTTCTATTGTAAGAAATTCTGCTTCAGTCTCAGATATCCAGCGGTTATTAAGGCCAAGCTGGATAATCTCCTTTATCTCCCTCGCATACGTCGGAGTGGGATCTCTATCCAATTTGATGTAACAATCAATTGAGCTCAGTTGTCTTTTAATTTCTGTTTTATATGCTATGTAGTCTTGTATGACAAGGGCGCCACCTTTATCTGCCCTTTTAATGATAATATCACTATTACTGGACAGTTTTTTAAGGGCGTTCTTTTCCCTAAGTGTCATATTGTGCGTGATTTTATGCCTATTGGTAGCATATTTAGCAATGTCTGCCTATACAGCGCACCGGCAAATAAGTACCCCCCTCCAGCACCTACCAGCGGTGTGCATGTGCTTCTACATATGGTTGTTGTTGCCAGGCCAGGAGTCTTTAGTAAGGGAACCAAAGGTACTTGCCGTGTCAGGAGGTAGAAGAATCATGGTGATTGCCGTAGCTGGGGGTCGAGGGTGCCAGAGGTCCGGGAGGTAGAGGAGCGAGCCGAGATCGAAGGGCGGAGAGAGACTGCGTCGTGAGAAGTATGCTGGGGTCCAGAGCCAGAGGAGGAGTCGAAAGCCAAGCCGGGTCAAACCTGAAGAATACGAAGAACAAGAGCACACACGAATACTAGCCCAACTAGCAGAAGCTATGCAGAGCAATGATTCCCAGGGAGAACAGGGGTAATATACATGGAGGGACCAATCAGGGAAGGAGGCAGAGCGGGGGTGTGCCGTGGAGCGCCTTGTGACTGATGCAGGCTGTGATCAGCTGTGGAGTGTGAGAGTAGGAGCGGGGCTGCAGCTGTACACAGGGGGCTTGGCTAGAAGGCCGGAGGAGTGAATAAATTACTACCGGAGGCGTGCGCTGTGTAAGATCCTCCTGTGCGCTCCCCAACAAGATGGCAGACGCAAAAACCGGCGTTGGGCGAGATCACCGAGTCCCACTGGGGTGGCTTTTCCATAGCCACCCCAATTTTTTCCACAGGCCTAATTTTACTGGCCACTTCTCCTGTCACCACCAGCTATATAGTCAGGGTTCGTCTTGTGTCATCTGACAGGCCCATACCTTTGACCATACAAAGTATCAGTAAGCTTTTCTCACTCACATGTCCATGTCTTCTCTAAAAATTATTTCCAATAATGTAAAAGAACGAAATATCCAGTAAAATCAGGACGGCATTTTCTAACTACAAAAGAGAGGAAGCATAGTATTCCTACAGGAGACCCATTTTAGTATAAGGTCAGAACCCTCCTATTTCTACAAGCAATATCCCATGTGTATTTATCTTCTGCCAGGGTCACGGAAAGAGGAGTGGCCATATTAATTAACGACAGTATACCACTTCAACTAGATCGGGCCCACAGAGATAGAGAGGGCAGGTACCTAACCCATGTGAGAACTCTGGCTGGGGTTGAGGTCACTTTGGCTCACATATATGCACCTGGCTCTCCCAGGGTTCCATTCTTCAATCAGGTCTTGGAAAGACTGCAGAATATTAGGAAGGGCTATTTTATTCTAGGTTAGATTTTAATGCAGTCATGAACCCTACATAAAAAAGATCTGGACTGGTAATAGGCCCTCAGATCGCTCCTGCTCCAAATCAAAACTCCTAAAACAATTCCTAGATGACTTGCGGGCAGTGGACATTTGGAGAGAGTTCCACCCAACAATGCAAGATTACACGTTCTTTCTTTAATCCACATAAATCCTATTCACGCATAGATATGTTCGCTATAGTTGCCTTTCTGGTCCAAAAAAATCTCAGCTGCAAACAAACATATGTAACAGGGTATGTCCCATATTACCTTTCTTTTCCCCTGTGCACCACACTCACAGGTAGCATAGGTTGTGTAATCTCCAAGCGGGGGGGGGGGAACAGTGCTACATTTGGAGATGCTGCTTAGATCGTTCAGGCCTCCTCTGAGCCACCAGGTATTGCACCACACACACCGTAGCTACACATCTCCCAGGAGGTGCGGGGAGGTGTGCTACATTTGGAGGCGCTGCTGAGATGCACGACAGGCTTTTAGTATTTACCAGAGCAGATGCCATACAGGGAGAGCTCTCAGATAAGTGAGACTCAGTGTAGACAGAGCAAGTACCAGGAAGGAGGGAATCTAGGAGTAGATCTAGAAAATTGCATAATTGTCGCAGTATACCAGCAACTGCTGAACCAGGAGGTATTCTCCCTCATTAATTCTTTTCTGAACACTTCACTGAGGCATGAGCCACAGTCAGTCCTGTTGGGCAAGCCCTTCCCTGACCTCCCCAGATGCGAGGCCAAATTTATTAGCCCTATACTCATGGCTGCCAGGTGCTGTGTTGCAGCATGTTGGAAGATACCTAATGCCCCAGAAATTAATATGGTAAAAAAAAATTGAATCTGGCATGTCGACAATGGAGCGAATTACTGCCTTTTCATGGGAACGATGCAGCCCAAGTGTAGTTGGATGGCCAGAGGCTTAATCGCAACTGCACAGGCGATGGAGATGGGAGAACACAAGATTTTTCTGGTAATTCCATTTCATTTCCATTAGTAAGCGGGACAAAAACTACAAATCTATCTACTCTAGATTTATCGCCTTCCTTGCTCCAGCTAATAACAGAAAACATTGCGTTCTAACTGTATTGTTCCACTATAGATTACTAAGGCGAGGGCTAGATTTAGATCTTCCTTTGTTTTGGCCAAGTGATGTCGTGGAACCAGTTGTTTAATGAATTATTGGTGAAGTGAGTGGTCAAGTGGGTAATCTCTGGATATTGTAAGTAGATATTTGGGGGTCAGTGGTTGGGTAAGACATTGACATTAATTAATCAAGGGCATCCACGTGGTATTCCACGTCCAGTTCGGGATAGGTGGCGTACTAAGACACAATGCTTAATTGGTTATATGCTACTAGAAACATCAATAAAGACACTTGTTTACAAAGGGAGTTATGGTATGAGTGGTAACTTTCTGGGCCGTGCTATAGCACAGGATTGTAACTATACACCACACTACAGTATATCCATCTCAAACTTTCGTCTCTGCAAATCACTTTTTGATTGCCGAAAAGTCCTTCTATTTTTCTGCATGGGGAAGATCTCCAAAACGTTAAAAACTAGCAACTAAGCAATGAAATAGAACAGAATAATTGTGCTACCGTTTCAGTTCTCTCTTTGTACTGCTACAAAGTGCAATGCATTTGAATTTGTCTCTACATGAACATCAGTATTTCTGAATATGCCATGTATGGACTTTTCAGAATGGATTAAGAATGAAAACAGTGGGATACTGGCTTCCCTTCATAACTTATTTAGGAATGGATTTCCTTTCCTTTACAAGTCGCCAGCGTATGTATTACACTCTGAGACAGTAATATGACAAAAAAACTCCACAAGAAAGCAGATATCTTTAGTGGTTATGGTTTTACTAATGGGAAATTACCTTTAGAAGGGATCCAAAATCCAGTTTCCGGTAGAGCCAGCAAAGCAATACAGAAAAACTGAAAGGGATATACTGTACATGTCTGATTTTGTCCATTTTCCACAGCCTGCTTTGTAACTCCGTTTTGATCACTTCCACTTTGGATTTACAGTTGTGGTTTTTCCCCCCCTAACAAGTAACCTTTCACTTTATGGAGTTGTTTGAGATTATGGGATTGTGCATTTGAAAAAATATCTTGAAGTAGTGAAAGGTGCCTTCCCAAAAAAGCCCTGGTTACCGAGATACTTATTGGTAAAGGTACAGGTGTTTCAGAATCAAAATGGCAATTTAAATTGCCTATGTCACGCAGACCGATCCAAGGCTTCCATCGCAGCTTCCTGCTTCCAAGGCATCGGTAGCGGCTTCCTACTGGCCCTTGTGATGTGGGAGAATGAAAGCCTAGGAAGTAACGCCAGCATTATTACCAATAAGTTTCTGAGGAAAGCTTATTTATTGAAGTACAATTAAATTGGCTGTCACACAAATAATTACTTTGTTGTGTAGCAGTTCCTTGTGAAGACGTCGGTTTCATTAACTAAGGGACTCCTGTCCAAAGAAAATTATTTTTATGACTCATTATTGGATTTTACACTAACCTCTTCTAACCACCCCATTATGAAGATGTAAAGGGGTTGTTAGGAGCACACATAGATATTCCTGGTTTTTTTATTGTGTGGTCTCAACGGTGCAATATTTACGAAGTGTTTCTAAGGTGTCACATGGCTTACAAATAATTAGTAAGTATGGCCTTAAGGGTGTGGATCTTTAGGGAAGTCCATTTGTTGTCGTACCTTTTGTGACCCTTTATGAGTTTGATACAGTACTCTGCTATGTGGCATGTTGTTTTTCTTGATACTAAGTTTTCTCTGCATTTGAAATGTTTTTAAATTATTGTGCAATCTATGACGTGTTGATTATTGCATCATAGCTGCACTGATGTCACAGTAGTGGCTACTTGCCTATTTCGCACACGTTCTTGCTTGCCCTTGTCCATCAGATGGTAGGTTTGCTCAGGGCTTTAAGTGTTGTGTCTAATCTCAGACTAACAGACCTACTGTATCTGTGCAGCTAACCTCACATTGGCCGAGAAATTCTTTCAAGCAAAGGATTAGGTGAGTGCGAAAGATGGCAGACAGGTTGGATTTGAAGAAACATATGGAGCAGCACAGGTAGATAATTGGAACATGGGTTGGAGAGACATTGGGCCATATTTACCAACCATATCAAAGAAATAAAGCAGCTGGACTCAAGGTATATCAACCACTTCAGTGATGTTATACTGTGCTATATTTACAGTGCAAAGAAACAAGTGAGCACAACGTTTTGGGGGAGAGAGAGAGCCTCCTTCCATTAGGTGTACTCTCCCCCGCCCCAAAACGTTGTACTCGCTTGTTTCTTTGCAAGTGTAAGGGTGTGCTAAAACCCGGTGTGTGTGTATGGCAGGTTCTCTGACGGCGCGGTATATAGGGGGCCGCCATGTTGTTGCCCAATACTGTGAGGATACGGACAAGGTCGTGAGGTCGCGCATGCGTAAGGGGAACGCGCGAACGCGGGGCCAATAAGGAAAGGCTCTGATAATGGACGGGAACTCCCACGAGCTCTGGGGGCAATCACCTGATGCTAGGAGCCAATGAGAGGGCGGGGATTAGGAGAAGAGGAACAGGACGCGTGGGGGCAGAGACCACGTTAGCGAGAGGAGCTCAGGACCAAGCGAGAGGAGGAGTGTGATTGCAGGGGGTCCGTGACCCGCCTGCATAGGCCAGAGATTACCCCCAGCCCCTAGGAGATTTTCCCTGAGTCACCGTAGGTTACGGTACTGTAGGGACGCCCGGTAGTGGAGAGTATTGTCATCTTAGATAGGGACAGCGCACGGAGTTGTGGACAGTCATCTGGGATCAGACGGCTGGACATCTCGGCGTCCGGAGGATCCGAGCGGGAGCAGCGGACCCTTTGTGAAGAGGCGCCGGTCACCGCCGTGACCGGAAGGTACAATTGTAAATCAAGTGCACCAACACCGGTCATCAGGCGCTGATCCCGCCTAAGGATTAACTCTAGCAGGACATTAGCAAGTGGCTAGCGGACTGAGGCATTAGCTACCCTCTTGCAAAGACAACACTCTATAGAGCGTTGCAGGGCCACCGTTGTACAGGACATTTTCACTAGGAATGCGGCCGAGCCGCGTAGTACAAGGACTTTAACGTATAGAGTATAAGTATAGTGTTATAAGCTAAGTGTATGCATATTGGGTTATTGCCATGGTTCATATAGAGTATAAGCTTAATGATTGCGCACAGTAAACTTGGTTGCACGCATTGTAGGTGTGTTTCTTGCTCAGGGCGATCTTACGTAACGGGGATCCTGGGTAAGTGGAGGCGCTGCTCTAGAATCCTTACCCCAGGCTCCCAGCAAGCAGAGGCTCATATCTCCTGGAGCCGCAGGTTAAGTACAGCACTAGTAGTCCCTTAGGAAGGTGTTCAGAAAAAGGGCTACATTTGGAGGCGCTGCTGAAATTCAGACCTGGGGTGCCCCAATATTCCCTGAATAAGTAGTTAGATCTACGAAACATGTTGGATGTATTAATGCCATAATTTTGCCTATATTCATCCTTTGGATTTGTATCACTATCAGCTTATATTGGCTGCCACCGTGCTAACTGAGCGATCTCTGCGCCGGTAAGAGACTGTAAGGGACTCTCCTTCTTCCTCCCTATTGATTCCTCCATTGCCACGAGAACTGTGACGTCACTCCGCTATACCACGTGACGGAGCGGCATCGTGGCACGCTGTGTAAGCCCCTGCAGCTGCGGAAGTGTTTGCAGAGCAATTCCAACAGCTCTGGACTGCCCTAAGTTCATAGCAGCTGGGAAAAGCAGCAAATCTACACAGGAGAGACGGGGGACTGTAGGGGAATTCCCCTGGAGGCAGTATATCGCCGGTTAAGGAGCGGTCCCACTAAGTGTCTGAATCTGCAGTATTACCAGGCTGCTTGAAAGGAATCCCCTTGTGAGCAGCGTCCTGCTGTGTGAGGAGTGCATGAAGGATCCCATGCCCCAGAACCATCATAGAGGCTCCTGCAGAGACAGCTGAGTGCCAGACCGTCCTGTTTTACAGCTACAGAGTGGTAACCAGTGTGTTATGCACTAAATGCACATGTTATTTCTATCTAATGTACGCAGATTTATTACCCCTTTAACATTGTAATACATTCTATTACTTACTTCACTATTTGGCGTTGTGCGCTGTTTTCTTTTTGTTTCCATTTCTTAGAGTGTGTGGGGTGCTGAGCCACCCCTAATGTTTATAGCAGCAGACGCCCTTATCAACCACACGGTTATGTTATAATTTAATTATTTAATCACTTATTCACTGTGGTATTGTGGTTTACTTTATTTATATATGGTTTAGTCACTGCACTGTATTCAATTATAAGGAGATAGATAGTAGCGCACAGTTTATTTCTGTTTAAGTACAGCACTAGTAGTCCCTTAGGAAGGTGTTCAGAAAAAGGGCTACATTTGGAGGCGCTGCTGAAATTCAGACCTGGGGTGCCCAATATTTTTTTTCTCAAATTGTGCAACAAGTATTCCACCATGGCTGTGCCCTCGCCGCTTGAGGTGCGCAAGTGGGCCCAGCGGCATGAGGTCCCTCTGACACGTGTTTTTAGCCTGGGGCATGTCCCCGCCGTTCTCTCACTCGGCACTGTAACAGACCATGTCAGAAAACTCCCGCTTATGGACACTGCCCGAGTGCAAGACCACTACTATGATCGGGACCAGTTGTGGCGCAAAATATTATATGTCACAGAACAGGACATATGCCCCGAAGGTCTGCCCTTGGTACTACTATTGCCTGAGGCCCCCGGCGTACGCTGTCCCATAGTGCAAGTGGACCCCAACAAACCCCTGGCCGCTTCTACCCCCCAGAGGGGTACCCCAGCTCGTTAGGTGCCGTCACCGGCAGCTTCGACCGCACCCCTGAAAAAAGTTTGCACCTGCGGTGGCCTGCTGCAATGGGCCTGGGCGCTTCATTCACCCCGTCCGTCCTGAGGCCCGCCCTGAATAGACTCAGTATGCCCAGACTAGATGCCTACTCCCCCGCCGGGGGTAGCCTAATGGATAATGCCTCTATCCCTGTGCTCGCAGAGGCCATCCATCACTCCACACAGGCCCACCAATACCGGAAGTTAAAGGCATTCTCAGGTGACAAACCCACACCTCAGGGAGAAGTTGGATTTGAAGAGTGGCTGGATCACACGGAACAGGTACTGCCTGAATGGTCCTGCACTGACGCCGTCCGTCGACAGCGTATCCTGGAATGTCTCCGACCCCCTGCGTCCCATATGGTGCACTGCTATCGGGACGATCACCCGGATGCTGATGCGGCGGGATTTACTGCCTTACCAAGGCATATGGGGCCCCTGTGGATGTCTATGCCCTGACGGCCAAGTTTCATGCGTTGGCCCAGAAAGAGGGAGAAATGGTGTCCGACTTTCTCAGATGACTGCATCTGGATCTGTGGACCCTGGTGAGAAAGGGCGTGGTACCGAAGGTGGATGCCGACGGATTGCGCACTACCCAGCTATTGAGGGTGCTCCTGCATCCGGTGTCTGTACGTGTCAGCGGCTGCCTAGTACCTGGACAAGCTTTGGCATTCAGTGATCTAATGGACCGAGTACAAGCGCATGAGACTGTACTGCTGGGGCGTGACTTAACCCCTGGAAAGAAGGCGTCGGGTGGAACCAAGGACACCAAAAAGTCAGAATCTAAAGCCGAGGCCTCGGAGAGCGGGGACCCCGACAAAGAGGTTTCGGAGGCGGCGACCATTGCCCGGCACCGCCCAGTGTTGGGGCGAAACTCACCTCCCGCCCGAAGTGACACCTACCTCAGTCAAATCCAGTGTTACACTTGCGGGAAAATGGGACACCTTCGGGCGCGTTGCCCCTCCCAACGGAGAACGGCGTCTCGACCAGCGCAGTCTATGCGTGTGCTCCCCAGGACGGCGGAGCCGTGGCCCAGCCCTCAACGAGCACTCGGATCGGACCCGCTGCCATCGTTCGGGTAGTAATTGAAGGCATCTATGCTTCGGCCTTGATGGATACGGGATCCCAGGTGACCATAGTGTATCGGCCCTTCTATTACCAACACTTACATCGGCTGCCGCTGTTATCCGCTGACTCCTTACGGTTGAGGGGGCTGAGCCACGAAGACTATCCCATCGATGGAGTGGTAAAAGTACATCTGGACATTCCCCAGCTGAACACCGGTAAGCACCACCCCATGGAAGTGGAAGCCTTGGTGTGTCCCGAGCCACAAGACCACCCCAGCGCCCCGATAATCCTGGGGACCAACACCAACATTGTGCAGTCGGTGATCCGCATGTACCTACAAGAAGCGGGCGAAGCCCCGCTGCTAGCCCTTGCTACGTGTCCGGCCCTCCAAGAGGCTTGCGGTAAAATTGCGACTGAAGAGGAGCATGGGATGCTATACAGTCAAGAGTGGGGACTGACCCAGATTCCGCCTGGGGAAGGGAGAATGATGATCGCGGCCTGCCACTACCCGGATAGACGTCTGGAAGATCAGCGCTTTTCCCTGGAGAGCACGACAAGGGACGATCAGCGGCTTGGCTATGAACTCTTAGCTTCCGTAAGAGAGTGGGCGGGGAAGATTCCGGACAGAACCTCGGTGTATGTGCAGAATATCTCCCCGTACCCCATGTGTATCGATCGTCGGCAGCCACTGGGCAGAATATACTCGGTGGTACCCGAAAAGACGGCTTTGGAAGCACGGCCGGCAGCCACCACTGATGCAGTGGCTCCCCCCATTGGCCTTTGACTTCGGAGACTCGCCGCTAACGGCCGACTGGAGAAAGAGATTGCAGACCAAGCCAGGAGAACGACGAGGGGTGTTTTCCACGAGTGATATGGACGTGGGGTGCAGTTGTAGCGCCCGCCATACCATTCGGATGAATGAAACTGCTCCTTTCCGGGAGCGCTCCCGCCGTCTAGCCCCCCGAGATGTGGAAGAGGTGCGGAGGTTGATAGCCGAAATGGAGAAAGCCGGTGTTGTTCAAGGATCACACAGTCCCTACGCTTCTCCCATTGTGGTGGTCCGTAAGAAGAATGGGGCGGTGCGTCTATGCGTAGACTACAGAACATTGAATAACCGCACGGTACCCGACCAGTACACCCTACCGCGCATTGAGGACTTACTGAACGCCTTGACGGAAAACAAATGGTTCAGCGTACTAGACTTAAGGTCAGGATATTATCAAGTACCAATGGGTTTGGAAAACCAGGAGAAGACGGCCTTCATCTGTCCACTAGGGTTTTATCAATTCACGCGCATGCCGCAAGGGATCTGCGGGGCCCCAGCCACCTTTCAGAGTTTGATGGAACAGACCATGGGAGACATGAACCCACAAGAATGCCTGGTGTACTTGGATGACATTATAGTGTTCGGGAAAACCCTGGAGGAACACGAGGAGCGGTTACTGAAGGTATTGGATCGACTTCAGAAGGAGGGGCTCAAGCTGTCCCTGGACAAATGCAAATTTTGTCGCACGTCCGTGACATACGTGGGCCACATCGTCTCAGCTGAGGGGATTTCCACCGACCCAGGGAAGATCGAGGCCGTAGTGAATTGTCCCCGGCCCAGTAATGTCCAAGAGCTGCGATCCTTTCTGGGGTTTTGTGGCTATTACCGACGTTTCGTGGAGGGCTACTCAAGTAAAGCGAAACTCCTGAATAACCTGTTAAAAATCTATCCTGAGGATGCCGGTCGGAAAAGTGTCACAGCGCAAACTCCCTTCGGAGAGAAGTGGACCCCGGCTTGTGAACAAGCGTTCCTAAAACTGAAAGCCAGTCTCACACAGGCCCCGGTACTGGCCTATGCCGACCCTGATCGCGAGTATGTGCTACACGTGGATGCCAGTTTTACCGGACTAGGAGCAGTGTTGCACCAGAAACACGATACCGGGCTCCGCCCAGTGGCATACGCGAGTCGAAGCTTGACCCCCAGCGAACAGAACTACCCTGTCCACAAGCTGGAATTCCTAGCCCTCAAATGGGCAGTAGTGGACAAGTTACATGACTATCTGTATGGGGTACAGTTTGAAGTGCGGACAGACAAAAATCCCATGACGTACATTAATACGTCCGCCAAACTAGATGCGACCGGTCACCGGTGGTTGGCGGCACTGGCCAACTACCATTTCAACCTCAAGTATAAACCAGGGCCCATCAACGTGGGGGCCGATGCCTTGTCACGAAGACCAGGGCTTCCACCTGTCCGGGATGAGGAGGTGTGGGAAGAGATTCCAGGGCCTGGTATAAGGGCTCTATGCTCTACAGCCGCAGTAGTCGACAATCAGATCGCCTTTTCGGAACTAAGAGTAGCCGACTCATTGGGGTGCCAACCCCGGGCTGTTCCTCGGGCTTACCGAAGCAGGGACGGAATGAACATTACAGAAGACAAGATTATTCCCTGGAACAAGCTAGTGCAGTATCAAATTCAAGACCCCGTGGTGGAATTAGCTCGACAAGCTTTGCAGCAAGAAAACCCCTCTATCCTTAAGCAAGCCCCCAGAGAATTGGTGAAACTACGGTTCTACTGGCCAAAGATGAGGGACTCCGTAGAGGTTCATTGCCGACAGTGTACCCGCTGCATACAAAGTAAGATCTTACCCACTCGAGCTGCCCCCATGGCGCATTTGAAAAGCTCTGGCCCCATGGATTTGGTGTATATGGACTTCTTATGCATCGAGCCAGACTCCAGGGGCATCAGTAATGTACTAGTGATTACTTACCATTACACCCGATATGCCCAAGCATCCCCCACCAAAGATCAGCGAGCAGTGACTGTGGCTAGAGTATTATGGGAAAAATACTTCATGCACTATGGGTTACCGAATCGATTACACTCGGATCAAGGCAGAGACTTCGAGACCACTCTCATTAGGGAACTGTTGAAGTTGTTAAATATAGCCAAGTCACGGACGACCCCGTATCACCCTGAGGGGGATGCTATGCCTGAACGGTTCAACCGCACGCTACTCGACATGCTGGGGACACTAACTAGCTCTCAGAAGACAGAGTGGAGCAAGCATGTGGAGACACTGGTGCACGCATACAACTGTACCCGCCACGAGTCTACCGGGTATACCCCCTACTTTTTGATGTTCGGAAGGGAAGCGCGACTACCTGTGGATGTGCGACTGCGGATATCTACCGACGGGGTATCCAACAGAACGCATTTCCGATATGTACAGAGACTGCAAGACAGTCTACAACAGGCGTATAAATTAGCGGAAAAGACGGCGGCACAATTAAATGCGGGCAACAAGAGACGCTATGACCACAAAGTGAGACATAAAGCGATTCGTCCGGGGGATGCTGTTCTTCTGCGTAATTTAGGCGTTCCGGCGAAACACAAGTTGGCTGATAGGTGGAGAGATGGGGTGTATGAAGTAGAATCACAGATGCCTGGCCTTCCGGTGTACCGCATCAAGGATTCAGAAGGCCGAGTAAAAGTATGGCATAGGAATCATCTGCTCCCCATACCTCAAGTAGGGGACAACGAATTGGAAGTGCCCACCGTTTCAATAGATGGTGAAGATGGGAATACAGAGGATGGCCTAGAGACTGTAATAAATGCCACCTCTGAGAATCCGATGGAGGGAACCTCTCAAAGGGGCCTTCCGACCGCGGGGGCATCTCCCGAAGGAGCTACGGGTAAAGAGCCCCTTGGTCCAATGACAGATACGCTGACTCCAGTGAGCCAGCCGTTAGATCCACAGAGCCCGTGCTTTGTGCCGCAAAGAGACTTTGTAGATTTGTTGAGCCCCTCAAGGGCGGAATTGGGAATGCCCAGTGAAACTTGCTCTTCTCCAGAGGAGGTAGCTGAAGAGCTACCTCGCCGAAGCCAAAGAACTGGTCAACCTCCAATGAGGATGGCGTACGACCAATTCGGGGCACCCCATTATGAGGCTCAGCAGTGGGCTCGCCGCAGAGAAGAGGAACAGGACGCGTGGGGGCAGAGACCACGTTAGCGAGAGGAGCTAGGGACCGATCGAGAGGAGGAGTGTGATTGCAGGGGGTCCGTGACCCGCCTACATAGGCCAGAGATTACCCCCAGCCCCTAGGAGATTTTCCCTGAGTCACCGTAGGTTGCGGTACTGTAGGGACGCCCGGTAGTGGAGAGTATTGTCATCTTAGATAGGGACAGCGCACGGAGTTGTGGACAGTCATCTGGGATCAGACGGCTGGACATCTCGGCGTCCGGAGGATCCGAGCGGGAGCAGCGGACCCTTTGTGAAGAGGCGCCGGTCACCGCCGTGACCGGAAGGTACAATTGTAAATCAAGTGCACCAACTCCGGTCATCAGGCGCTGATCCCGCCTAAGGATTAACTCTAGCAGGACATTAGCAAGTGGCTAGCGGACTGAGGCATTAGCTACCCTCTTGCAAAGACAACACTCTATAGAGCGTGGCAGGGCCAGTTGTACAGGACATTTTCACTAGGAATGCGGCCGAGCCGCGTAGTACAAGGACTTTAGCGTATAGAGCAGGGTTTCCCAAACTTTTTTTTCCGTGACCCGGTTATTTTTGAACTTCTCCTTCGTGACCCACTAAAATTTTTATCGCCTATACTGGCCTATAGGGCCTGCACAGACACACACACAGCCACTGATACACACACACGCAGCCACTGACACACACACGCAGCCACTGACACACACACGCAGACACTGACACACATACGCAGACACTGACACACACACGCAGACACTGACACACACACACGCAGCCACTGACACACACACACGCAGCCACTGACACACACACGCAGCCACTGACACACACGCAGCCACACAGATACACACGCAGCCACACAGATACACACACACAGACACACTCGCTCTCCCCTATACCCACACAGACACAAACAGTGAATTACAGGCAACGACGGATGTGAGTGACTGGAGAGGGGGCCAGGGGCACTTGGGTGGGAGGGAGGGGGCCAGGGGCACTTGGGTGGGAGGGAGGGGGCCACGGGCACTTGGGTGGGAGGGAGGGGGCCACGGGCACTTGGGTGGGAGGGAGGGGGCCACGGGCACTTGGGTGGGAGGGAGGGGGCCAGGGGCAGTTGGGTGGGAGGGAGGGGGGCCAGGGGCAGTTGGGTGGGAGGGAGGGGGGCCAGGGGCACTTGGGTGGGAGGGAGGGGGACCAGGGGCACTTGGGTGGGTGGGAGGGGGACCAGGGGCACTTGGGTGGGTGGGAGGGGGACCATGGGCACTTGGGTGGGTGGGAGGGGGACCAGGGGCACTTGGGGGGGGTGGGAGGGGGACCAGGGGCACTTGGACCAGGGGCACTTGGGGGGGTGGGAGGGGGACCAGGGGCACTTGGGGGGGTGGGAGGGGGACCAAGGGTACTTGGGGGGTGGGAGGGGGACCAGGGGCACTTGGGGGGTGGGAGGGGGACCAGGGGCACTTGGGGGGGTGGGAGGGGGACCAGGGGCACATGGGTGGGTGGGAGGGGGACCAGGGGCACTTGGGTGGGAGGCAGTGACTGGGTGGGGTGACTTACCTTGCCGCCGGACGCTTTCCCCTGCTGCCCCCGATATCCCTTGCTGCCCGGGACGGGAGGTGGGCTTGGGGGGACGGGAGGTGGGCTCGGGAGGGGGTGCCACGGGAGGTGAGCTCGGGAAGCTGGCTGCGGGGGGAAACTGGCTGCGGGGGGAAGCACGCCGCAGTAGGAGCTTGAACTTCCCCCTCCGTCCCACGTAACGTGCGGGCCGCAGAGGAGCTGGTACTTCCTCCTCCGTCCCACGTTGGGAGCGGGGGGGGGAGGAAGGGAGCAGGCCCTGCGCAAGCGCGCGGGACCGCAGGGGCATTTTTTTTAAATTGAGCAGGGGGGACGGGAGACACCGCGCGGCCAGCCTCGCTGCGACCCGGCAATTTTGGTGCCGTGGCCCGGTGCCGGGTCGCGACCCACCATTTGGGAAACGCTGGTATAGAGTATAAGTATAGTGTTATAAGCTAAGTTAAAGCTATGTGTATGCATATTGGGTTATTGCCATGGTTCATATAGAGTATAAGCTTAATGATTGCGCACAGTAAACTTGGTTTCACGCATTGTTGGTATGTTTCTTGCTCAGGGCGATCTTACGTAACGGGGATCCTGGGTAAGTGGAGGCGCTGCACTAGAATCCTTACCCCAGGCTCCCAGCAAGCAGAGGCTCATATCTCCTGGAGCCGCAGGTTAAGTACAGCACTAGTAGTCCCTTAGGAAGGTGTTCAGAAAAAGGGCTACACAAGGATAATAAAGCACGTTACAATACCACTGACGTGGTTAATATACCTCGAGTGCAGCCACTTTATTTCTTTGATATACTATGATGTTTTAAGAGATCAATGACAGGAGGCCCTGGCAGGTGTGCATGGGACACCATATTGGAAACCACTGACTACGGTGAATAAGACATCCTGCGAGTGTGCTACAATATAGACTCTCATATTAACAAAGCAGCCTTTCACCATAAAGCACCTTCTGAAATTGGAAGATGTTTTCCAGCGCCAGAAGGTGACTTGTGGCAGACAACTTATTAGTAAATATGGGCCTGTGTCTATAATACATAGAATGTCATTATTTAAACACCAAAGCGGCCAGTTGTGCCATGGAAGTCTATGGGGCTTTTCGGCTGAAACTGGCCTGGGCGGCTGTTTCAGTGTGTAGAGAATAAGACCACGCTTATAGTGCCGGCGACGGCGCCGCCGCGTGCGCTTATAGTAAGCGCGACGGCGACAATGCGACGGAGCAAGTCGCCGTCACGAAAACTGGTAGCCGGCAAAATTTGATTTTTCAAGGCCTGTCGCCCCATGTGACAGCCCTTGAACCAATCAAATGCCAGGAAACCTGCGACGCCGCTGCCCAGCGAAATATAACTTTCGCCTGTAGCGACGGGTGACATCAGCGTTGTGTCGCCATCGCCATGAACGGCACTATAAGTGCGGCCTAAGGCTCAATATGTGAAAACGCTTTGGGAGGAAATAAGGGATATCTTTTTATCCTCCGCTGATGTGAATTAAGGTAAGGTAACTTTTATTAGGGATACTGTATACAATATTTGCACTCTCACATATGTACAAAGAGGTTTATCTGATAAATAGTTGGCAGGTATGTCAGAGAGATAGACAATACTCTGACAACGTCTGATGACTGTAAACACAGATAATCTAGCTTAATTCTCACATAATTTCTTTTAGTGCTTGTTTCAGCACAACGGAAACTAAAATTAGAACAATACGTGGAAGATTTGCGCAAGAGTGACATGTACATGCATTCTGCCAATGTAGTAATGACCTTTATGCCCCTTAACAAGTTAATGCTAAATTGAGTGAATTTGTGGCATGCTCAACCGAACCGCTAGCTGTACGGAGTGAACAGATGCGTACCTGTTTCTGCCAGCGTGTGATAGTTGGGGATCCCTCCACTGTCTGCCCTCTCCTAAACCCATTGGTTTCTCACGAGACTGTCGATGGCAGATGACATCACCAAGATAGCATCCGAGGAATCTACGGAGCCGGCTGCACCACCACTAGTCAGCAGCAGTGAGTGGGAGTCAGCTCTCCCCACGTGCTTCTTGCTATGTGGCGAAATGTACAGGAGAGGGTCATCGTGCCTCTGAGTCCCTGCTTGTGTCACCTCCCTGGGGCAAAGGAAAGCCCCTCTATACAGGACAGGCCATAGACTGCAATGCCCCAACCACTGGCCCTAGCACCCCATGTTCCCTCCCATGCTACCCCTGTGCAGGACATTGTGGACTTTGCCCAGACCCATTCTACCCCTGCCACATTCTCGACCATTGGCCCAGTGAGGTTTAGATATATAGACCCTACTGTCACCCCCTTTGAGTTAACAAAGTTTCCTGATGATGTGAGGGATTGGTCATTTGGGGTGGTAGTTCTAAAGAATCTGAGGGTGGGATACCTGCATCTAGTCGCATTAAAAGACCTAACTCTAGGGGATCTTATCAGCCCTTCATGGAATTATCCAGAGACCCAGTCTCAACAGCCCAATGCATCTAGATCATCTCAGCAGTCTAACCCCTCTAGTGTTTTTTCTCCAGCTTGTACCAGTCCTGCTAGCTCTGGGCCTGAGCCTTTGTCTAGGGAACTCCTTAAGTGGTGGGACCCCATTTTCTGTGGCTCTGTACCTGAATTAAAAAGGACAAGGTCTGTGTTGATCCACGGTCCTATAGTTGACCATTGGTGGAAGAAAGGCCAATTCTCTCCTGAGGAGGTGGCAGAGGGACTTTGTAAGCAACAGGGAGAGATCAATCTTGGGGTAAGAGTACCTAAGGGCCCCTCTATATTATACCAAGAGGTGGACCCTAATGACCCTGGGTTTTGGGCATTACCTGGCCAAGGAGCTGGCTGGAAAATTATACAGTTAAGTAGAGCAGAAACCGGTATCGGTTATCAATGGCTACAATTTCCTCTACATACCAGAACCAATCATGCAGGAGATAGAGGACAGCAGGCATGATTATTTAAGAATAGCAGTCACCGAGTATCTCCAATCTAAGACTAGCTGTAGGGAGCCTGTCACTGAAACCCGCATTTGTGCAGTCATGAGGGAATGGATTACAGGAACCTGTATATTCAAAGATCGGGTGGAGGTTCGCCAGGATACTGGTGGACCCAAGGTATACTTTGTGTGGGTCATGGACTTTGGGGGACGGGCAATTAAGAAGCCCGGTCCCAAATAATACAAGTAGAACTTCCCTACTCTTTATGTTAAAACAGTTAGTCATTATCATCGCTGTAGACAGTGGATGATTTGGGTCCTGAGGACTGGAATGGTAATATGGTTATGTGTGCCATTTGATATGTCATCTGTTATCTTGCAGGTTCCAGACTGACAGATGGTGCAGTAAATTTGGTTCCCATGAGGACAGGGAATTTTCCACCCAGGGGAGAGTGTAGCAAAGAAAGTCCATTCGGCCTCTTTTCCCCATGTCACTTAAGTCCCTAGCAGTCAAGGGCTGTGACAAGCAATCCTGTGGGCTTTTGACCCCCTTATGTTCCATTCTGAGTGACTGAAGTGTGGTGGTGACTCATGGCCTGGTAACAGCCTATCTGGTATAGGTACAGACCCTGAGCCTGTCCCTTCTGGTTCCTCAGAATGGAAGAGCCAAATGTAATGTCTGTTCCCCTCCTTCCTAAGGAGAGGATGTGAGTTCCCTTTCCTCCCCTCCAGGGAGTGGGAGAGGCCGGTCAGGCCGCAGCACTGTCTGGCCTAAATTATCAAAGCTCCAGACTCATGAGCAAGCACCCTCCAGATGCCTGGGATCATGAGACCCTAAAGACGCTGTGATACCATCGGATGCAGTGATGCACAATAAATCCCCTGTTCTATGTTACACCTGCCTGGAGTCAGTATTTGAGCGGAGTGTAAGAGAGCCCACTGAAGCTGGTGGCGCTGGCACTGAACCAGAAGACATTACAAGCCTGTCCTGATCTCCCAAACATTGCAGATCAACTCGGCTCTCCTGGACCCTCCAGTTATGCGCACCACAGACACCGGTAGCAGAAACAGTATCTCCTAGAGGGTGGGGATATATGTGCTACATAAGACTTCACTTTTATTAGAATCTAAGGTAGAAAAATGCTAACAAGCAAAGACACCAACTTAACACATAAGTGAAAACTGCCAGACTTCACAATCATCTGAGACCCTCTTGCTTCTATAGTAATGATCCCATGGTATAGTGAAGTTAAGCCATGATAGTAGGTATCGTCTTATTGTGGGTACAGCCCTATGTGTACTTTAAAGGAACTGTTGGTTCCTATGTATATAGTTAGTGTATTTGCCTAGTGGATACCTGGTTAGTTAGTTGATACTGGTCTCCAAGGATGTAGCAAGTTTTTATTAAAAATAAAAAAAATTGACTTGTAGTGTGTTATAATACCAATCAAAAATCTTCTTTTTTTAAAGAAAATTAAGTACAAGATTTTTGTTTGAGAGACTTGTTCTCCAACACACTGCACATACAGTACGCATAGGTCAAACTTTAACGCACGTTATTAACGCATGCAAGAGACGCACTACTCGTGTGCCTTACCAAAAGCTAATGCAAATCTTGTTGTAATATTGGGAAATTAAAATGTTGTACACTCATTAACTTTTTCCATTATTTATAGTGTCCTTCCTTCATTTATTTGAATGGTAAATTAATAAAACTGAAATATTAATTAATATTGTTGAGGTATGTATGGATATGTGATTGTACACCAATACTATACAGCAATTATTACATTATATACCATATTAGAGTGAATAGAATATATAGTGCACAACTAACTAACCTCTAAAAGTGATAACAGTGATCAAATGTGTAATAACATATACCCTTCTAATTTAAACTAAATAGTAAAACCACATATAACCACAGTGTGAAATAAAAAATTAATACATAACCGTGAAGTGTAGTAAATTAAAGCGTCTGCAGCTATAAACCAGGGGGTGGCTCGGCACCCCCCTAAGCACTATGGAAATGGAAACAAAAAACAGCGCAAAACGCAAATAGTGAAGTATGTCAAATATAAAAATATATTAAATTGAGGATAAATATTCTGCGTACATCAAGGAGCTAGGACATCAACATCTGCCGAGTGGTAATTTGTGTGCTGTGCACACTCAATGTTGATGTCCTAGCTCCTTGATGTACGCAGAATATTTATCCTCAATTTAATATATTTTTATATTTGACATACTTCACTATTTGCGTTTTGCGCTGTTTTTTGTTTCCATATACCATATTAGTTCACACAAACATTCACTTTAATCACTATAACCAGTGCTTGACAAATCACCCAAAAATCTACTCGCCGAATCAAAAAATCTACTCGCCACCCAGTCCCGCCCCAACCCCGCCTCTAATCCCGCCCCTATTTATTTATTGTATTACATTATACTACAATTAGTCATTGTTATGTGTGTGTGTGTGTGTGTGTGTATAAATGTCGAATCTAGAAAAAAAAAGCCAGAGTGAATGACTAGTTTCCTGCACCCCTTAACTAGTGCCTGGATGCCCCCGCTTCACAATATTTAAAGCAGCAATCCCGCCTGGGATCTTACCTGATCCGCAGTCCCTCAATGTCCAGGTACCTCATTCCCGCAATGTCCAGGTACCTCATTCCCGCAATGTTATATATTGGAGGGGAGGTGTTCTCTACCTGTCTTCTGGGTTAGGGGGGATGCCGATGTCTCCCGTGTGAAGCTTGAGTCAGATCTGGAAGAAAGCAGTATAGGTTATTTCGGTGTAGTATAGGGCAGTTAAGATATACAGGGTAAATAAGATATCCAGATCCAGATTGTGAGACAGAGAGAGGGTGAGACAGAGAGAGGGTGAGAGAGACGGAGAGGAGAGGGTGAGAGAGACGGAGAGAGAGGGTGAGAGAGACGGAGAGAGACGGAGAGAGACGGAGAGAGAGAGGGTGAGAGAGACGGAGAGAGAGAAGGTGAGAGAGACAGAGAGAGAGAAGGTGAGAGACGGAGAGAGAGAGGGTGAGAGAGACGGAGAGAGGGTGAGAGAGATGGAGAGAGGGTGAGAGAGACGGAGAGAGGGTGAGAGAGACGGAGAGAGGGTGAGAGAGACGGAGAGAGGGTGAGAGACGGAGATTGGGGGGTGGGGTGACTGACTGGGTGATTGGGGGGTGGGGTGACTGACTGGGTGATTGGGTGGGGTGACGTGATTGGGAGGGTGGGGTGACGGGGTGTCTGACTGGGTGGGGATTACTGACTGTCTGACTGGGTGGGGTGACTGGGCGACTGGGCAGGGGGCGGGATGACTGACTATGACTGACTTTTGATTGACTGGGTGGGGGGATGACTGACTGACTCACTGGGTGGGGGATCACTGACTGACTGGGTGGGGGGTATGACTGACTGGGTGGGGGGTGGGATGCCTGGGTGGGAGGGTACCTCTGGTGTCCTACATGTTCTCTCTCTCTCATACACACACACACACACTCTCATACCCATACACACACACACTCTCTCATACCCATACACACACACACACACACACACTCTCTCTCTCATACCCATACACACACACACTCCCTCTCATACACACACACACACACTCTCTCTCTCATACCCATACACTCTCTCTCTCCCATACACACACACGGGATGGGACGGAGAAACACCCCGCTTCTACCTCCCGCCCCGCGCGGGCAGCGGGAGCGCGGGGAGGAGGGGGGTGTAAGAGAAATACCCGAGCCGCGCCGGCAGCGGGAGAGAAACACCCGAGCCGCGCGGGCACTGGGAGCGCCGGATAGGGGGGGTGGAGAGAAACACCCGAGCCGCGCGGGCAGCGGGAGGGGGGTGAAACACCCGAGCTGCGCGGGCAGCGAGGGGTGAAACACCCGACCCGCGCGGAAAGCGGGAGCGCCGGAGGGGGGGGGGGAAAAACACCTGAGCCGCGCGGGAGCGCATGAGGAATGGGATTGACCCGAGCTGCACTCACAGCGGGAGGGGGGTGAAACACCCAACCCGCGCGGAAAGCGGGAGCGCCGGAGGGGGGGGGGGAAACACCTGAGCCGCGCGGGAGCGCATGAGGAGGGGGATTGACCCGAGCTGCGCTCACAGTGGGAGGGGGGTGAAACACCCAACCCGCGCGGAAAGTGGGAGCGCCGGAGGGGGGAGATGGGGAGAGAAACACCCGAGCCGCGCGGGCAGCGGGAGCATCGGAGGGAGGGGGGGGAAACACCTCTACTACCTCCCACACGGACAGCGGGAGCGCCGGGGACCGGATGTATCAGTATATATATAAATATTTATTAAAGTGCATTAAATTCCCCCCACCTCAAGCATTTGTCCACAATCCTCTCCATGACCGGATCAGTGCATGTCTTGTAAGTAGGAGGAGCAGCAGCAGACGCGCGCGCACCCCCAACCCCCACCCCCCCCCCCCCCATTACTTACCCGTGCAGAGAAGGAAGGGCGGTTTGAAGTCCTGGCAACTCCAAGCCGCGTCACAGCCAGAGGGATTTTATTTATTTTTTCGAGCAGGGGATTTTGTTTTTGCACAGCAGGGGAAAAGCTACTGGCCACGAGCCAATATCCGATCGCAGCTGGCGACCGGGTTTGTCGAGCACTGACTATAACGCATAATGTAGTTTATGATGTGTTTCAGACATTTATATGATCCCTCATATATATATATTTTGTATGACACATCTAACTCTTTGGAATGAAATGATTACGTTCTATAGTCAGTACATAGCGTTTAGGCTATTCCCAGAAATAACTCCATGATAATCAGGGTCTGGATGTAGACGCCAGCTTTTGGAAGTTGCTAAATATAGCAGCGTTAATACCATAAACTGGGACGGTAGGGTCCCAGCATATTAGAGGTTAAGCCCGGTCTCTGGCCCCTGTCTGTCTGATGGATATACAGGATTGCCCTGCACACTTATCTACCTGTGGCTCATTTGTGGCCAACATGTCAAGTGTTAAATGTAAGTTGTGCAATGTTAAATGCATTTCTTTGTTCCCTGGGCATGCTAGGCTGGTAATACAATGACCCAGTCTGCATGCCCAGGAGCCTGGGTTGGGCTGGTTCCACAGGGAGGTTGGACACAATGAAGAGTGGAGATGGGCAGTCCTCCTATCTGGGAGATGTTGGCCACAAGAGTGGAGCCCTTGTCTGCCCTGACAGAGAGATGCCTATCGCCTCCAGAGATTGTGAGCCGGCAGTTAGAACAGGGGTGACGGTTCATAGTTCCCGCCCTCCTTGCCTCAGCATCCCTGTCACACCCCCAGCTCAGATTTGCCAACACAGACGAGCCCTTGTCCTGTGATTGGCTCCCCACACAGGATCTGCGCTGGGATTGGTCACTGCCCGTTCTCCATGATTTCCTATGGAGATCGATCTGAGTTCCACACTTCCCTTCATGGCTGGCGTGCAGATGGACTAAGCCAGGGGAGGGCAATATTTTTTCCCTGCGCCCCCCTGCCGGCTGTTCCCCTCTCTCCGCCCCCCCCCCCCCTTACCTCGGCATCATGATGTCACAATGACAATTGACACCGTGTTGCCATGGCGACGTGTCTCAAGAAGCCGCCAGAGCCAAGCTAAGTGCAGTTTACAGAGGCCTTCGCCGCTTCCCCGGCACTTCATTTAAGTGCTTTCGGGAAGCGAGCGGGGCTTCTGTAAACCCCACAGACAATCTCGTGCCCCAGCACCCCAGTTTGCGCACCACTGGACTAAGCGGTGGGCTCTTGAGGACGTGCCTAAGACACCCAAAGTCGAGGCTGCTTGTACGCTGAGCGGGAGATTTGAAGTTGCCTTGCCGCAACTTGCATTCTGCACTGCCTGGAAACTCTGGACCTACTATAGGAGTGGAAGCTGCTCTGGGAGTCATTTCATGTGGCGCCAGATACCTAAGCGATTGGGATTTCCTGTATATTGTTCTGAGGTTTTTGAGTATAAGCTCTGTTGTGATTTTGTGCTGCATCTGTTGGGTCCAACCGAAATAAACACCGTTTATTTGATCTCTGTGTCCTGTCTGGTGCTTGGTCCCGTGAAAGAGTTCTGGTCTCCTGTGACACTAACATCAACAGAGGTCTGAGGATCTCCGTTGTTAGGTCAGCTGCTCATTATATGATTTGCATACGATTAGTAAGCCAGATGTCCGTTAAAATGTAATGATGCAATATTTTTGCCGTTAACACGAGTATCGCAACGCAAATTCCCTTTGGAGATACGTTATCGATAAGTAAAATGGCGATAACGTAATACAAAAAAATGTAACGGACTTCTGAAGATCTACCTCTACTGCATGGTTTGTAGTTACAGATATGACCACAAGATGTTTTAAGTCCCATTTATCTCAGGCCAGTTAATCTTTCGGAGCACTCTTGGGAGCAGCACAGTGCAAGACATCATTCTCCATTTTGTATTATGTTTATTCTCCATCTCCAAAAAACAAAAATAGGAGCGCATGAAAATGAAACCAGAATTAATACATATTTTTATCATGAAAAATCATTCATCATACAAAAAATACACATAATACAGTAATATAATAATAACCTTGTCTAAATTGACACAAATAAATTATGCACGAGCCCTAGCCACACAGGAATAATGGATGTAAACACCCAAATGCACAACCCTAGATTGTGACAGGGAAGGAGAGGTGCTAGGAATGCAATATGTTAAAGAAAAAAAACAGACCTTAGGCACTAGAATGCCCCTTTGTGCTTCTCGTGGCATTAGGGCTCCACCAGCTACACACAATGACCGCCGTCACAGCCGTGCGTCGCTGCGTTATGACGTCACCAACATGTTTCGTGTCACATGACACTTCATCAGGGCTTCAAATTCTCCATCTCCATCCTTCTCCTCTCACCGATATTTTTCTTTCATGATGTATTGCATCCTTTCTTAAACCCAGATCCACAACAGGGTGCTAAGCTTTAGTGCGCCTTTAGGCATGTATCATAGAAAGGGCGTGCGCGTGGCGTTGTGTGTATAATATAAACCATCACGTGCGCGACTAGGAGGCGTGGCCATGAGGTCACACGGGTAGGCCTCACTGTGATTGGCTCACAGTGTCACGTGGCATAGCAGCCACACAAATCTACACATTTCTTTGTTTTTCCACACAGCTGCCGCTCCAACGCTATCTGCCGTGCGCGTCGGCACTGGATAAACTGTCATAGGGAGACAGGTATTTATCATTACCGCGCACACACTTAGTATAATACAAGCCTAACTCACATTCACATGCATGCACATGACTAGCAGCTGAGGACTGTTAAAGATTAGCACCCTTTTGTGGATCTAGGCCTTAGATCTCCCTCTTCTGGGTTCCATCACAAACACAAATTAATTATTTTTGACACAAAACACATTTCTTTATTATTCATAATAAGTCACTATGTAATAATCATGTTTAGAATGTTAGTTCACTTATTAATGTATTTACCATATTTACACGTCACATTATAATACACTTAATTCATATTTATTCAAATACTTGTTAGTTCATTTTACTCGGATTGCTGCCTTTTGGCTTGCTAGTAATTTTTTCCCCTTTTTTTCTCCCTTAAGCAAAATAGAGCTTCGCTTTATTCTTCTATTACTCAATATAATAGTCCAATACAGACGTTTATAAATACAATCCATTCCTTATATAGGTACTGTACTTAGTATTAGTAATAGTATCAATGTTGGTTGTTACACGGATATATTTATACAACATGTTTTGGGTGGTCATAATTTAGGTCCCCCTTTTCCCTTATGCTAGATTAATTTTTGCCCCCAATATATCCATAGGGATCCTTCTTTCCATTAATTTCTCTATAAGGATATAGACAAGATTGATCAGGAACATTTGCAGTTTGTTCAATCAGGACTTCAAAGACCTAAAATTTGGGTTACATTTAAACTACAGCCATATAGTTAATTTTGGCTTAACTCTTGCTATCATTAATCACTGTTTCATCTCTTCTTTCCAGTTCACATATAGAGAGACACATAAAATTATTCTCTCTTTTTTAAGCTTAAGTATGCATTTATTCATTCATTTTTTTAATAATTATTATATAATGCACAATTTATAGTTTTTTAGATGTTAGCATGGTATTTAGATTTATTTTATATATATGTAAAGATATTATATTTGTATCCTTAGTTACAGTTAGGGTATGTATATAATTTGTGTTAATGAATTTGTTTATGTCCAAATGAATTTGTTTATGTCCAAAAGAAGTTTGACATAGGTAAAAAGTAGTACATTTTGAATATTATTATCATTATTATTGATTCAATATTTAATTTGATTATATTTTGTATATATTCTTTATATCTCTTTAATTTAAGTACACAAAAGCTGGAACAAGTTCTAATTTATGTTCATATCCTGTTCATGTTAGTATGTAATTTGGATTTAACTTGGCCAATTATTCCATCAGCAGCAGTATCCTCGTTTGCTGTTATCAAATGTAATAACGTTTTAAATTCTGTTGAGTTTAAAGGTAGTAGAGCTCTCAATTATAGTGCACCGGATATCAATTTGATTTAATGACACCTATAGTACTAAACACACCTGTGAGTCATATCATGCTCATTTACGTGAGGGACTATTTAACATCAGATAGCCCCTTTGGTGTCCATCCCCTGATGAAATCCGCAAAGGCGGAAGAAACGCGTAGGGACGGTTTGCATTGAAACTACGATGGCTGACCTGCCTTCGGCACCAGAGAGAGACCAAGGAAACACAAGGAAAGTCCTTCCGGTATCCAGCACCACATGTGTGGGAGTAATGGCGGACGCACGCTGCTGAGAAGCTCCTGACGGATGTCTGTTATATACACACCTTGGAGAAAACGGCGTTCTCAATTGCTGGGTCCCTAAACTGATCGTGAGATTACAGAGCGGAGGTGACTGTGAAGTCTTCGTTTGGTGCATGGGCAGGTCCCATAAAATGCTTATTTTAATCAGACTAATTGTAAGTGTGCAATTGTCTTGTCCATGGTTTATTAAAATGTCAATCTGATTTTACACAAGGATCGGGCGCTTTTTCTCTTTTCTTTTTTCTAATATGTATATATGTATGTGTGTATATATATATATATATATATGCAGTGGTTGACAAATCACCCAAAAATCTACTCGCCGAACCAAAAAATCTACTCGCCACCTAGTCCCGCTCCCAATCCCGCCCTGCTTGGTGTCGGCCCTGAGGAGGTCGCCACGGGGTCAAATCCAGTCGCCACGGGCCTGTATTTTAATAGATTTGTCAAGCACTGTATATATGTATATATATCTTTATTTATATAGCACCTACAGTGTACTCAGCACTTTACAAAAAACAATACAGGGAGTTATAATACAATAAGCGCAACAAAGTAAGACCACAGGAAAGGAAATCTCTGCCCCGGGGATCTTACAATCTAATCTATATAATTGACTTGTTTATCTCTCACATTCATTTTTCTTTATTTTAACCTCTTCCCCTCTGCTACTTATTTCTTTTCCTCTCCTCGTTTTTCTATACTTCTCATATTATTTCCTGACTGTGCAAGTCTACCCCTCTCTCCTTTGCCTGCAACCTTCCCTTCCCCGTCCCTTTCTCACCCTGCTCCTTCTCTTCCCCCTGTCCCTTCCCCATCCTGCTCCTTCTCTTCCCCCCTCCCTTCATGGAAGGTGGAGGAGGGGTAAAGTGCACAGGCAGCGACACCTCAGAGTCACCTCCAGGAGATCACAGGAGAGCCAAGAACATGACAATACCCCTGGGAGCGGCACACAACAGCCAGGGAGCAGCCTGCAGCCTCCCCAACTCCCTCCCCAACTCATAATCCCCGAGACAGCCACAAGAAGAGGCGGAGGAAACAGAAATAATAATAATAACAAGAAGAAGAGTTTCTCCCCGCTCTCTCTCTCTGCTGCTTCTTCCGGGTGGAGTCTGACCCGCCTCCTGTGCCTGCAGATCCCTCTGATCGCGTGTAGCCACTATTACCTGCCCCTCCTCCTCCTCCTCCTAATACTCTGGATGCGGTGCCCCGCATTATTACTGCACTGATATGACTGAGCTCAGGAAGAGAGGAGCTGGGGAGCCCGAGCAGGACTGCAGCAGTGACAAAGTAAGAGTGAGTGTGAGTGTGGCCCTTAAAGGATGAACATACAAACTCTGTTTATGTACTTGTCCCCTGCTTGGTTACACGTCTGTCACCCGTGTGTGTGTCTAGTTGTTTACATGTCCCTGCTTCCCTTCTAATGTTTACTGTGCCTGACTCCCCTGACCTCTAACATGTGTAAGTGTCATTGTTGCCCCACTTGGCATTTTGTACCTGTAACTCCCCAACCCCCCCCCCCCCTTGAGCTTCTGTATGCTGTACTGTATGTGACTTCTCCCCTTTTTAGTTTAATGTATATCTGTCCCACAGGGTGTTTGTACGTGTGTGTCTATCCATTGTGTAATTTCATGCACTGGGTGTCTTTTGCATGTGTGCCTCTCCTACTGTGTGTCATTCTGTCCCATTGTCTGTCTTGTGTGTTCTTCTTGGTATTCTTGTTGAAGTGGGGACATGTCACTAACTTGTGTTTCATAGAAATGTCACAACTTCACCTAGACAGGGACAGCATGGGGTCGACAGAGTTCAACAGAGTCAAGTTAACCAGAGTGCTAAAATTGCTTTAGTGTATGTTTTGGCTGTAAAATGCATGCAAGCCAGTGACTCAGGTTTTAAAGACAGTTCAAGTGCACTCTGCTAAAAAAAAAAAAAAATGCACTTGCTTCTTTCCTTCACCTTTTTGGGGCTTTTCCAAAACTAGACAATTTTGGAAAAAACAAAAATGACAATAAGTGATGCTGTGAAACTGTCTCAGAGACTACACAAGGCAGAGGTGACCTCTTCTTGGGCTTTAGCCTCCATGGGAACAGAGGCTTGTTGTGCGGTGTTGCCCACACACACTGTACAAATAAATCCAAAGAGGAGTGGCTCAATGGACACATCTTGAAAAATGGAAAAACCTGACTCAAACCTACAGGGTCAGTTCCTTAAGACTGCGCTTATAGTGACTGCGACGCGACCGTTGCAATTCAAGTTTAGGCGACGTCGCTGGCTACAAGGCCAGTGACGTCATAAAAGGGGAAGGCAGAGGGACGGAGAAGCTCTCGGATTGGCCACAAGGAGAGACCGTCGCCAAAAAAATCAAATAACAGTGACTACAAGAATTTTGGGCGCGCCATCTCAGTCGCGTGCACTATAAGCGGCGACAGTGCGTTTGTTTTGACGTGACGTCGCCGGCGCTATAAGCGCAGGCTTAGTTGTAAGAAGATGGGTTAACAGGCCTAAAAGCAGAGCTGTGCGAACCACACTTACAAATATCACAGTGTGTGTGTGTGTGTGTGTGTGTGTGTGTGTGTGTGTGTGTGTGTGTGTGTGTGTATATCTATATATCCTTTTTACCCTGATCACATAATTTGCTAGGAAAATATTGCAATTTTGTTGAAGAAATACGATCATAAAAATATATATATATATTTTTAAATTGCATTATAAGCCCTGGTCTCTGCTACTTTAGAATTGTTGTATTGTTGGTTATGATCCCCTTTCTAGCCTTTATTGAAACTAGTGATATATATTTCAGGTTAGTTTATCAACTAGGATGTTATGACGTGTGCACGCACAGGAATAATAAAGCACATCACCCAAAATTGGAACCATGACAGTCATCATCATTCTTAAGTGGATGTAGTAGCCCATACAAAGCACCAGCGTTTTGGCCTTGATTAAGGTCCCTGTTACGACCAAAACGTCAGTGCACTGTATGGACTTCTAAATACACGTCTATATATATATATATATATATATATATATATAACACACACAATTAGTGGTACTATGAGAACAGAGGACAAAGGTAAAGGATGCTTAGCAGTTGCCTGTGAAAGTGTTTGGGTGCCTGCAATGCACTGCACTGGGCTGTGTACCTGTACAACCTTTTTTTCATTCAGCACGTGGAAAAATAACTGGTTTAGCAGGTTATGTTAAGAGTAGCCAATAGACATACTCATAGTCTCTCACACAGATTTACTATGAATCTAATGATACTGACACTTGTGTGGAACTGCACTTTAATTCATTTTCCATAAACATTTGGGGGTTAAGTATTAACCCCTTTACAAGCAACAAAAATGGGTTACATATCTCTGAACTGAATTTGCATAGACTTGGACAAAACGTGTTAAAAATAAAATAAAACAACTTCTTGTCGGTGTAAACGTTTAGTTTTTTAAAGAAAAATACAATGACATATAAAGCATAGATCCTAGAAATGTATGTATGTCCTCTTGTGCTGAACCTGATATTTTCAGCCTGAGAAAGTGCTGGTCTTCCTCATAAAGGAATCCTGTCTGCTGCGATGACATTGAGGCTTCATGCTGGCTTGCGGATCCTGCAAGATATGGTGGCCATATTGTTTCCCCAGGGATGGGATTTTAAACGTGCTGACAATAGCAAGGTTCAGCAGCGGAGGTTCCCTGGTTCCAATTGTGTAAAAAAAAAAAAAAAACCTTGGTGCAATTGCTGCTTTAAACTAACAAATATATTTATTTGTACCATGTGAACGAAATAATGTTTTCCTTTTATTTGCACCCGCTAATATCATTCTTCTCAGTGTGAAGATTGATGGCATAATTACTTCACAAACAAAGAACAACACATCAATTAAAGCTGCAGTTCAGGCAATATCCTGCATGTGTTTTTTTTTTTTTTTAATAAATCAGTTCTGTAGTAAGAAAAAATACTTTTAACATTTTCTGTTTTAAAAAAAACAACTTTGAAAGACCAATTTTCTTGTATTCTATTTTAACAAGCATGCTTGTTCCTATAGCAACGATTTACATTCCCCATATTTAAAGATGTCACCAAACTGTGCCGATCAATAGACGGAGAACGAATTGACCGGCAGCTATGCAGTTCTTTAGGTAATTAGAGATTGCCCACATGAAACTATTGAAGTAAAAAAATTAATAATAAAAAAAAAGACTGAACTGCAGCTTTAAGCTACAGATTTGAGAATTGACATGTTGTTTGTTAAAAAACCTCTAGCATTTGTTTACCATAACAACTTTTTCCCCCAATGGGACTCAAAGCGCTTCACAATTACAGTATAGTGCACGCTACGCAGCACACAGGAATGTTACAGACACTGTCCCTGCCCAGATGAGATTACAATCTATGTTCTTGGTGCCTGAGATGGTGAGGTGATGGAGATAAAGTGAGCTGCCCAAGGTCACCAGGAGCTGACACCAGGATTTCAACCAGATTGAACCAGTGTCATGCTTTACTTCAGTGACAGTGTCTTTACTCACTGAGCCACTCTCCCTCCCACCATGGTAATGTTAACAGTGTAACAAATGATTTAATAATACTGATCCCATTTATTTGAAGGTTTCAGTTGTCTGCATTTAACATATTAAACACACCACTGTCCTTAGGTCGCCTTAGTCCTATTATGGAATACTCTTTAATAAAGTGTGATATGTTGGACCATAATTAGTCTGAGGGGTTTTAACACCAGGTCAAACTTGCAGAGAATAAAAGCATTGTCTCCTCTCTTATCTCTCTCTTATCTTTCTGATCTCCTCCATAAACAATTTACAGAGGTTGACAAAATACCTTGATGTATGTTGAAGTAACATATACTGTATTAGCATTAGAAACACAATTGAACTGTGCTCTAGTAAAATGATACGTGGCAAAAATTGTAACAGTATACCTGGCGTGCTCACTCCATATGAACTTGGGTATAAAAGTCCAGTGTTCAATAACACCCTTTCGGGGCGAACCTTAAGAAATGGGAAAAAGAAAAACTGACAAGCACAGCCTGTATAAGTAATATGTATTGTACACCAAATAAAAACAAGTACTGCTCACTTACATGTGAGGAAACACTAACAGTCGCAGCTGAACACGGGCAGAGGAACCTCGATGTTAAACTGGTTCACCGGCGCTCTGAGAGAGTCCGCTCATCAGTTCCTCTGGCGTCTTGCACCAGATCCCGGAAATCAGACAGTCTCGCGAATCTCTGCCACGTCACTTTGTCGCCACTCGCAATCGGCTTCACTGCTTTCCAGCTCCACACTTCACTTCCGTGTTCGGCGTCCGCCGTCATGGGAGGTGGCTGATTCACTGAAGTCACGGTGCTCCGTAATGTGTTGACACAACCATTAACCCAACACATTTTGCTCTCGGGGGGGCTTTGTAAGGGGTCGTGCTTGTCTGTTTTTCTTTTTCCCATATCTTGGTATTAGTTTTAGGATAGAAAAATGGATTGGCAACAGACTGCAACGTCCAAAAAGCACCCTCAGCTCACCAGATGTGGAAAATTAAAATGCGTTTATTAAACTACATAAAAATAAAAAAGGACAAACAAAATACAAAAAACACACAACCTCCTACGCGTTTCAGGCTCTGAGCCCTTTCTCAAGGGGGATAGTGGGGACTGTGAGTTAAGCTCATTAATATAGCCCCTCCTGTGCACTTGAAACGCAGCTGTAATGGATAATCATTAATTGTAAACACATTGATTGTAATCAAAACATCACATACACTTAATCTAAAGCATTACAAATGTAAAAGATCTTAATAAAATACAAAAAGATACATGTATATAATTCATATTTACGTGAAGTGTGGGAATAGATGAACTATTGGAATACTATAATTAAACACTTCAACAGTACAAATCTATGGAAAGGAAAATGAAATGCTACCAAATAGAAAAATTACACAAATGTATCATAGATGTAATAAATACTTCAGCAAAGTGTAAAAGGGATATATATAAAATAAATACATAAAGGGACTATGTACAATAAAGAATAAGAAAGTCACAAGAGGTATCATATATGGTTAGTATAAATGTTTAAATAAAGCATGACATCAATTAGCAATAATCCATATCTCAAAGATACTAGCGTCAGATAGTGTATCAAAAAAAAAGGTAACATAAACCCATTGAACTGTTCATGGCATCGTTCTATTGATATAAAAGATCAAAAAAACACCTTCCAGCCGGCAGCAGCACCCTCATGCAGCCCGGGAGACCGACCGGGAGATCGCTGCAGCCATCCGCTGGGGGGGGGGGGGGGGCGTGGGTTTGTGTATCAGACGGGAGCTGCAGAGATAATGTGGAGGGGGGGAGAGGGGTGTATCGGACAAGAGCTGTGGAGGGGGGGGGGAGTAGCACGGAGAGCAGCAGAGGGAATGTGGGGGGTCCCTCCTGCAGCTCGGGACACCCCGCTGCAGCCCTCCGCTCAAACCACGACCCCCCGGCCGCCGCTCCCGCTCCCTACAGATTGCAAATAGCGGTCAAGTGCCTCTCCACGCGCCGCCTGTCTGCAGTGCGGGCGCGTGGTCTGAGGCAGCGGGGCCTTAGCCTTAGTGAAGACATAGGCTGCTTTTTACACCTTGAGGTCGAGTTCATGTGGCCTCTGGGCTCTCCGCGGACAGCAGCCCAACAGAAACTCAATCAAAAGCCATAGTTTATATAAAGCCAGTGCAAGAACCACTTCTATTAATACATACTGTATAGCACATTTTAAACAACCAGGGAGGAAGATAAAGGATGCATTGAGTTCCAAAAGGGATTTCTTGCCCTCTATGAAAATAAACCTGCAGAATGATCACCAATTGTAACGGTTGGGCATGAGGCTGTTTGTTCTCTATTGTATAAACGTTGAAAAGTTTTGGAGCTGGTCTAAATCTATGGTTAATCTTTGTTTTAGCTTTACATTGTCGCAGATTAATGTCCCATGGAAGTGGTTAGCCATGGCATTGAAGCCCATATCTATTAAACTGTGGTAAACCACAGTACACTGTGTTGTCTGTTCACCTAAACAGGTCTCAAGGTGTACTAAGGCTTGGCACTGTTTAGCAAGTACAGTATGGAACTGAAGGACCACTAAACATGATGGGCAAATATTTGATCACCCACTGTAGTCGATCGGGTCAGGCTGTATGTTTTTATAAAAACAATTGTCGAAATTCAGGAAAGTTCAATCCCAGACAGAAGTTGAATTAACTTCTAGCTTGGGCCAAAATAGATAAAATGTAACTAAAGGTCTTTAACTGTGACTTTTTTCCTAATTCTGGGAACAATGAGAACATTTGGTCTCAGGTATTTTGATTGCATTACTGCTATAGTAGAGTTCTGTCTTTGATAGCAAGACTTCTGTGTAAGTCGAATTCTTCCTGTTCTAGAATACAATCAAATTAATGTAATTTTCTACTAGCCACGAGGAATTACATGGTCTAATAAAAAATAAAAAAAAGCTAAATAACAAGCCTGTGACACTAAGGAGCTTATTTTAAATCGGCCAAAGTGGCTGATTAGGCTATTGAAATCAATGGAGAACATCATCCAAAAAAAAATGGCATATTGGTCACTTTGGCTCTTGTGGAACAAGCCTCTAATTCCTATTGTAGCCTTCCTACGGTCTTCAGGAAATGCACCCTGACTCTTATGTCTGCACTCCTGATATGGTGAAGGAATAGGAGCCAGTGTTCCTATGCAATGCTCACAGGGAACAGCCATGCAGTACAAACAATGAATTGCTTCCAAATCATACAGCACAATGTAGTTATATCCTTGCCACTAGTAACCCTTAAAGCCACTCTTTGTGGACTCCCACTAACCTCTGTATAAGGTATATTTTGTATGGGTGTCACAGGCCATGGGTAAAGTGCAAATAGGAAAAAGGAAACTCACAAGTCTCTTGAGATCCAGGTGCTGTAGGGCGTGCTCCTACCAGGTTGGTATACAATGCAGAATTTTCTTGGGTGGCGGTGCAGCTGCCTTTGAAAAATCGTGGGACCAAAATTGCAAGTAAACTGGGTACAAAACATTTATTAGCACATAAAAAAACAGCAACAGACAAACTCTGACGCGTTTCAGCTGCCAAGGGCCTAGGGCCTTTGGCCCTAGGCGGCTGAAACGCGTCAGAGTTTGTCTGTTGCTGTTTTTTATGTGCTAATAAACGTTTTGTACCCAGTTTACTTGCAATTTTGGTCCCACGATTTTTCAAAGGCAGCTGCACCGCCACCCAAGAAACTTCTGCATTGCACTCCTGATATGAACGTGCTGTGTTCAGCTCGCAGATCTTAATCCCTTTATTACTGCATGAAACTGCAACATGTTGCTTTGTTTGGTTTATTGCTTATAAGGTCACCAGTGCAAATATGTGCGAATGAGATTTACCACGATATCAAGCGACAGCCCACACTGATCGACATTTTTTTTGTGACATTCTGTTTACGTGCTTTAAGACAGGGGTGGCCAACCCCAGTCTTCAAGAGCCACCAACAGGTCGGGTTTTCAGGATATCCCTGCTACAGCACAGTTGGCTCAGTCATTAAATATCTCTTCGCCCTTTACAACGCTGTTTTTAATTTGAAAAATTTGATGCTCCATTTAGGCGATTTATAGGCGTTTGAAATATTAAGTGTGCGCGAGGGGCTTTCCTCAGAGCTCAGTGCAGTTGAAACTCTTGACGCTAGAAATGTAAAAAATCATGATATTTTTTAATATATATATATATTTTAATTATTATTATTAATGTTTTTTTTTTTTTAAAGGAGCGGGGCATCCTAAAGGCAAGATGCTAATATATATATATATATTAGTGTATATATATTTATGTGTGTGTGTGTATGTGTATATATATTTATGTGTGTGTATATGTATATATATATTAGTATGTATGTATCTTTAAACTAATATAGGCTCCTGGGGGAGGGATTACTGCTTTAAACCTTTTAGTGCCATGGCCCATCACTGTGATCGCTCCATCACTGATGACCGAACGAAAGGGAATGAGGTCACCCCCTTCTGTCCACAATCAGTACAGATCGCGCCCTGTGCTCCGATGGACTGCAGGACGCAATCTCCCCAAAGAAAACAAGAGTTATTGGCAGGGGGTGGGAGGGGGGCGTAGCTACCACGTTATGGGGCATCCAAGGTGCCAGAACTCATGACGTAGTGGCATGATGTCCCAGGGCACTCAAAGGGTTTAAATGCCACTGGTTTATGTGAATCAGCGAGGCAGCATGACTGTCCAGTTCTTGTAGTGTTGCAACAGGCAAAGGTTTGTATCTGTAGATCACATGTTAACAGGCACAATACCAGAGGATCATATTTACTGGGACTAGGCGCTAGCAAGCCTTAATGCCCATTAACTTGGCATAGTTAACTAAACCAGGGGTCTTTTAAGGAGAAATGGACATGTAGCATGAAAATACCTGTACATTCCTAGCAGGTTATATTCTGAATCTGTATGTAAATTAGGTGCCCTCACTTGTGTAACAGTACATCTGGATTTTTTTTCTAACATCTGCTAAATTGCGAAACATACAGGACACCTGCAAGCTCATATTGAACCCCCAAAATAACCACAACATATATATATATATATATATATATATATATACATATAGGTGTCACAGAGGAGTGCTACTGAGCATGGCGATATATATATTTTTAAAACCAGAGACAGAACATGAAACACAGACAGAGCTCAGTGCACATTCAGTGAAACCTATACACGGTACAGTGCCTAAATATATATGTATAGATATCTATTAAATAAAATGGTCTTTTAGTTTAACATTTTGGCCAAAGTGTTGTAAGCCCCTGAGCCACTACACAGCAGACCACATCTCAAGGGTCCCTAACACTAATATAAATTCTTAACAACCTGTGCAATACCAGGAAGAATGATTTATAATCTGTCAAAATTAGTTGCATAGTTCTGAGTCTGATTCAAGCTTTTATTAACCTGTACATTTCCAGGAAAAGCACTCTATTAGATTTGTCACAATCATACTGCAAGCAAGCAAGTTCCCCTGAGAGTGGGAGATGCTATGGAGTGCTAAATTGCCCCAGAGGAGAGGTTTAAAAACCAGTGGGCTCAATCCGAATATATTGAAATTATATGTAAATAATAATAATTTAAAAAAAATAGCATATTCATGTAACATATGCTAACGTAGTATATCTGCCGTAGTTTTGTGTTACTCTTTTTAGGGTTTATGATTCTGCACTAGTTTAATGATACATACAAAACTCATAGTGAACAATTCTGCGTCATTGACAGTCAACGTGTAGCACTTGTGTCACCTAGCGCAATATAACATGTATATGTGAGCTATTTCCAGTACACGGGCCGGTGTGATCTGCACTAGCCTAACCAGAACTAATCCAGCTGCCATGATTTTATATGTTAAAGAATACTTCAAAGGAAATATCTTTCCGTTTTGAAGAGTCCTCCCTCGGACTAAGAAAATGTAATATATGAAATAAATACGAATACAGGGAAATTAGCAAATAAATAAAAGTCTGTCAGCCCGAGTGATCTATTTAAAACATTAATAAGGTTGTTGTGAGGAAAAAAGGGAAATGAGGCAAAGAGAAACAATATTCATACTAAATGTATTTTTTTTTTTTTTACAGTGAACCGCTTGGGTTTGCAATGCGTTGCTTGTGGCTCCGGCAGCCAACGGGTTCATATGTACTAATTACCTACAACCGAGCGGTGGGAAGTCGGTACAGGTCTATGCATTGGTATCAATGCTTTTACAATGCTTTTGTTAAAAGTTGGTGGCATATAACATTTTATTATGTTGTTATAGTAGAACAAAGTAAGGCTGAGTCCATGGTCAGCGCTTATCCGCTGACCCGTGCTGAGGCTTATCAGTGAGCCCCTGCAGCCGCAATGAGAGCGGCTTTAGCAGGGGCTCGCTTCCACAAGCGTGCGTAAGCGTAGCCGACAAGAATTTTTTAGTTTGAGCGCTCACGGGAGCGCAGGGCCGGTTACCTGAGCCCAATGAGGGCGAACCAGCTCCGTGACGTCACTGGCCCGCCCCCCGAAAGCACCTGCTTTCCCTCAGCGCGCCTCCGCACGGCTGAAGTCTCTATGGACTCAGCCTAAGGCTGGTACGTACGGTGTGAGGCAGGTGTGCTCAACTCCACTCCTCAAGCCCCCCTCCTCCCCAACAGGTCATATTTTCAGGATATCCCTGCTTCAGCACTGGTGGCGGTTACAGAAGCCATGCACTCTTCAGCGCGAGGCCTCTGTAACTTACCTGAATTCGGCCTGCTTTAGGCGCCATGGCAATGCGGTGTCAAATTACACCGCAGGCTCATGTGGTGTGATGTCACATGACCCGCGGTGTCATTTGACACTGGATTAAAGGTAAGAGGGGGGGGGGAAGGGCGCAACGCTGCAGCTACAACAGGATGTGCCGCCCTCTGCTGTCACTCAAGTGCAGTACCAAAGGTGAAAGGGAAATACCCATACACACTACATGCCTTTTACCAACCTTTTTCATGTACGCAGATATATTACCCCCTTTTTAATTCTATAATATATTGTTGAATTTGCTTCACTATTTGGCGTTGTGCGCTGTTTTCTTTTGTTTCCAACTACTGGCACGCCTGTGAATACCAGGGTCTACTGCCAGCCCATAGGGTAGAATAGTAGCCAGGGGGTACCCTGCGACATATATTATTTATTATTTATAAATTGCATGAAAGAGCAGGCTGCACTGTACCTCTTCTATTGACCTCTGAAATGTAATACCAGAAAAAAAGTAGAACAATTGTTTAAAAAAAAAATGTCAGTTAGCTGATTAAAAAAATGTCCACTCAACATAACCTAAACAAGTGAATTTTGATGTTCTTGTTTAGTTTCAATTAAATAGTTCTCCATCTCCCTGTTATATCATTTCCTGGAACTGATGAAGCATATCTAGAACAGCTACTCACTACTAGTAACTTGTTACCTCTCATGTTGGCTGCTTTGTTCTACACTTTCAGTTCCTGTTGAATCCTTCTGTATTGAGGAAACAGAACTACACACAGAAGCCACAACTCAGATTTAACAGCTGTAAGTTACAGGCTGCTTTTGCAATAATGAAATACGTAGTGATTTTCAAAATGCAGGCCTTTTTGTTAGCATTTGAAAGCAGTAAGTAGACTGAAATGTGCAAATACTGTATATACGATGCATGGATTTTAATCCATTTGGTTTGTTCGGGATACAGCCTTAGAGAAGTGAACATAAATGTTTATGGTCCTATTTCATTGTTTGAGGTGGGTTGTGCTGCTATTTAGTCAATCAAGTGCCTAGTGAAACCAGGAACATGTGCAGTTCGGAAGTGTATCTTCTGACCTACTTGCTGCCCTACTTCCTATTGGTGTGACCTCTGTGCATTCATACAATATGAAATACTGTGTGTGTGTGTGTGTGTGTGTGTGTGTGTGTGTGTGTGTGTGTGTGTGTGTGTGTGTGTGTGTGTGTGTGTGTGTGTGTGTGTGTGTGTGTGTGTGTGTGTGTGTGTGATCTCCGTGATAATACTTTCCCTATTCCTTGCTGCCAAAAGGTCCACGACCCCACAGGTGCCGAGAGAATTCACACGTTGTAGAAAATGACCTAGGAGCGCAAAAGGGGGAAAAGAAAAGGGGAGGTGGGGAACACACCATAGAGTAGTATGTATGTATAGGTGAGAATAAGATGCTTAGATTGCATTTACACAAAGATGAGGATATTCAAGCATTTATCACACATTAAGTATCAGGAACACTTTCAAAGATGTTGATCTTAAGGGTCTCCATTGACCCTATCTTATTCTGATTCTCCCACAAATAGGTATGGATCTTTAGATTACTGGAATTTACAATCTTCCCAGTCGCAATTGATTTCCCAATTAGATTAATAGACAAGGATGGATAGTGTCATACTATTTAATATAAGAAAAAAAATAAAAATAAAATAGGTATAATAAAAATTCACTTGCCAGTGAAAAATAAAAGGAGCAAGATCAATATATCACATTGAATATGTCCTGAAATCACACAGTCTTATATTGCACAATGGCAATTGGAGGGTGTCCCAAATTCCTGATGGTATTCTGACGCACCTAACCCATGTTGGGTGTCTTAATATGAGGTAGATAGACTAAGCAATCAGTCTTATATTGCAATGTTCGTCAAAGTATATCACAATCCCATACAGTGCATTTGATATCTCACCAATATGGTTTTCTCTGAGGGGAGGTTGCTTGCGATCCTGGTGGAGATAGTGTCTGTTGTTTCCCTTCTCGTCATCGTGGCTGGCGTGCCCGTCTCTCACTCTGAGCCGCTGCTCTTACCGCACACCTGTGTATTCACACAGTCCCAAGCCCGTTGGCATACCGTCGGTACACTATCTGATCTCCTCCCCTCTCGGCGCATTCTCTCGTCCCTCAGTGTTACTGGATGCCACTCCAAACTCGCGAGACTTCCTTCTCCTCTGATCGGCTCCGTAATCTTCTAATGGTTAAATAACCCCCGAAGAAGCCGCCAAGGTGAAACGCGTAGGGTGACGTCATTGGAGCAAAGACAGCAGCACAGAGAGAGGGAGGAGATTCCGGAGCCGATCAAAGGAGAAGGAAGTTTGCGAGTTTGGAGTGCCATCCAGTAACACTGAGGGACGAGAGAACGCGCTGAGAGGGAAGGAGATTAGATAGTGTACCGACGGTAAGCTGACGGGCTTGGGAGTGTGTGACTACACAGGTGTGCGGTGAGAGCAGCGACTCAGAGTGAGAGACGGGCACGCCAACCACACCAACCACGCTAGCCACATGGATCATAGAATTTACTATTAACAATAGAACAATATCGTATTACTACTGTATAACCATTTACCTCTTAAAGACATGGACTTGCAAAACAAAAGTGCATTTTAAAAATAGGGATACTTTCCAAACTTTTGGCAACCTGCAAATCCTTGAGGGCATTTATACACAATACAAATATTTGTTTAATTATCAGTGAGTTTTAAAGTCAAAGATTTCTGACTTGCAGGCTTTGAAAGAAAGTCATATATAGATCAGACCACATAGCAGTGCATTTCAGGTGCTCCCAGCAACGATAGACTTCACGTATCTATTAATATAACATTCTCGCTTATCCAAGTACCCAGAGGGACATCCGAAACACAACCAGGCATTGATATACACAGAAGTGCTATTTATATAATGTTACTTAATCCTTCTGCACTAGAGCTGCATTGAAGGTCCTATTCGACAGAGAAGGGTTTAACTAGCAGTCAGATAAATGATAGCCCTATTTATAACTGTAATGTGAACTTGTTTCTGAAATATCAGCATTCTGTTTTATACTATTGGCAGGGAGATTGTCTGCTATACTTATTTTATTATACACTAAGGGACTTCAGAGCTTCAAATACTTCATTTGTAATTTTAAACAGACTAATGTTACCAGGCCACCCCAATGCCTTTGAACACACCCCATCTAAACATATTCTTTCTATGAAAATCACATGCATTGAGACGAGGACTTTGCGAGGTCACATGAAAAAGGTGTATGTCGGTGATCCATCTTGTAAGAGTTGTGTGCATGGTCAGACCTCCAGAAAAAGGCATGGTAGTTGGGAGATTGAGATAAGAGTGTTTTTAGTGATCCCAGAGTCTCCGTGACCTCGAGTTATATAGCAGTTATTATATATTTCACAATGTTGACATTTTCACCTTGAAGAGTTCCTGATATCATCTCATTTTTACATCGGTATTTTCCCGCAGCAGAATTACGGTGTCAAATAATTGGGCCTGGCTTAGTTCTAATTAGGAATTGAAGACTCGTTTTTTTTTTTTTCATGATAGACTTTCCCTTTTTATGTTTTCCTCTGAAAGTGATCTTAAAGGTGCTGTCCCTCCTAGTATCAAGTACAGTACGAAAAAAGAAAAGAAGTTTAATTAAAAAGCATAAATATTTGAAAATCATTTTGGAACTGCTAAGGTTTCCATGGTAACCAAATGTTTTGGAGAGTGTTTACAATCTCTGTGTCTTCTCATATCTACAGGGCTCTTATATCCGACGGACAATTGTCAGCCCACAGTTATTTCCTATCTTATTTAGTGTAAAGTAATTATCATGTCATCATTTTCCAAACGGATAAAAAATATCATGTATATAAGTGTCAGATAAGAGTTGCACAGGACACAGTGAAAATAATAACTCGGTAATATCTCATGGGAAACCAATAGATGAAAATGTTGCTGTAAGTATGATTAAATCGTCCAAAGGAAGACAATATCCAATATTTACGGTTTTTATTTGTTTCCCTTTTCTGCATTGCACTGCCCTTTGGGGTGCTATGAGGCAATACTTGGTATGCTCAGCTTCTAATGCATCCTCTCTCACCCCCCTTCTCTCTCCCCCCCCTCATCTCCTCTCCTTCCCCCCTATCTCATCTCCTCTCCCCCCTCATCTTGCTCTCTCCCCCCTCATCTTGCTCTCTCCCCCCTCATCTTGCTCTCTCTCCCCTCATCTTGCTCTCTCTCCCCTCATCTTGCTCTCTCCCCCTCATCTTGCTCTCTCCCCCTCATCTT